>NC_000072.6:130062039-130339539 GCF_000001635.26 Mus musculus
AAACAGTCCTGGTTTTATCACACAGTATGTTTTGATCCCTGTTGAGGGATTCCAGAAGATTACACTCTATAGACTTATTTTTCAGCAGTTCATCCTTCAAGTTGATGTCACTTTGCATGATGCTGCAGTTATTGTGGTGTTTTAGAAATTCCTTCAGTTCATGTTTTTGTTGACCATACTGAAAAACTAAGTTAGTCACAGTTATAATATCAAAAATGCTTATAAGAAGTATATATTGACATTTAAGGTTAGAGAAAAAGCTTCATGTTGACACCCAACACATATCATTACTTTCATAGGTACTTTAACATTTATAAACTAGAACTTCAATTAACTTACTATAGAAACAGATACTTCAACATTTCAATATGTTAGGTTTATTAACTTCTAAACAAATCACAAGCTGAAGAAAATTACGGTGGAAGTAACCTCACTTCATATTTGCAGCACAAATTTGCATTTAATTACCTAAGTAAAATATTCAGTGAATACTTAACACACTATGAAAATGTGAACTAATAAAACACATTAAGAAATGGCACAATTCTTATTGAAGCATATGTAATGCAATATATCCACATACATAGTTATGTTCTAGCAGAACCTAAAAGTGATTTCCTCTGCTAATGTAGAGAAAACAATTAAGTTTAACCTTTAATTTCTCTGTACAGATGAAGTTTTCTTACTTGAGCATGACCTCAGTATACATTGAAGAAATATAAAAAGAAGGCCATCAATTCTTTGCACAGCTCTTTCTCAAAAAAATTTTTACGTTAGATTCACAATCACCTGAGATCACAAAGTAGACTATCACCAAGTCCTCAGAAGGAACATGACCAAAAATGAGACCAAACAGGGGAACTCTCAGCATCCCCAGAGCTAACATATTAAGTAAAATAGAGAACAGAACACTGCATTTTGTCAGGGAAAAATATTGTAACCCCAGAGATTCTGACTCATCCCCTGATTATAGGCAGACGAAAGTACAGCATGTATAACTGTGTAGTTCATGTGTAAAGCTATTGTTTAGACAGAAGGTCAAAGAAGGTGTATCTCAATTACTCACTGTTTGTCATAAGCACTGCAACAGTTACCAGTCGAAGGGAAATGAGGATCCCGAGAGCTATCACAATGAGCTGCCAGGGAACTGAACACACTTAAATCAGCAAAACAAAGCAAGAAAATCTCTATTAATAGGCCAGTTCTCAATACTAATTACAATTTTTGTAGCATGGAAACAAGGGAAAATTTTGTACAAGTCTAGCATATGAACTGACTAAAAATATACACTCAAAATTTTAGATTTCGACCTAAATTGTACAGACTCTAGAAATCCTACAAATATGAAGTCTCAAAAAATTTTGAACTTGGCTTAGAAGGAGCTAGATGACAGGCAGGTGTCCTCACCCAATTCTATAGGAACAAAAGGGCATTCTACAGAAGGCACTTGAGATATGGATACTATCCAAATACAAAGTACCAAGCAAAGGCTTGAAGTCCAACAAGGAAAATAACTGAGGATTGAGAGGAAAGATAGTGGGATGGGTGTTTTTGAGAAATGTTAGGGAACCACAGTTGTTCTGGACCTTATCTATATACATTCCCATTTTGAAAGTGCCTACAAGTTAAGAATCACTTTTTTCTTGTAAGTTCAAAATTGCTCTATATAATACTCAACATTTTGGTGTATCTAAGGCATTTGGAATCTGAAACTCATGCCTTTATTCACCATTATATCAAAAAAGAAAAAGATCTCTTCTTGGAGCACAGCTGTGGCAATGTGTATAGAGCAACTAAAATGGATAAAATTTGACATTACCTCAGTTTCAGTAATAAACAAAATTATTCTTGATATTTTTGGGAACTCAAACTGGGGTTTGCTCATTCCCACATAGACTAATCCTCTTATCCCCTCTTCCTTAATCTGCAACTTTATTCTCAGGAAGAAACTTCCTCTTTTGATGGACAACAGTTTTTGATTAGTTACATTAAATATTTGGATATTTATGATTATTAAAACACTTTCCTCAAGAGTGAAAGCATTGTTTCTAATGCATACGCTTCATTTCCTTAGGATTTTGTTTCTTTAGAACATTTGGTATTTTTTCAGAACCCAGTTTGTCTGTTAGGTTGAAAGTTTGGATGTTTATGACAATTAAAACACTTTCATCTTACTGGGAATGGTGGCTCATGCCTTTAATCCCAGCACTTGGGGGACAGAGGCTGGCAGATTTCTGAGTTTGATACCAGCCTGCTCTACAGAGTGAGTTCCAGGACAGCCAGGGCTACACAGAGAAACCCTGTCTCGAAACAAACAAACAAAACAAAAAGCCCCACTTTCTTCTTGCATGAAAGTATTGTTTCTTTTCTTTTCTTTTTATCTTTTATTTTCTTTTTTCTTTTTTTGGTGGGGGTGGGGGAAAGTTTCAAGATATAATTTCTCTGTGTAGCCCTGGCTCTCCAGGATCTCACTCTGTAGACCAGGCTGGAGTCAAACTCAGAAATCCACTTCCTTCTGTCTCCCAATTGTTAGGATTAAAGGCATGCACCACCATTGCCAGATTAAAATGTTGTTTCTAATGCATAAGCTTCATGTCCTTAGGAGTTCATTTCTCTAGAACATTTCACAGTTTTTTAAACACTAGTTTTAATATTAGTTTTAAAGATTTCAGAATTCTTCTTGACTAGACTAAATACTACTACTACTACTACTACTACTACTACTACTACTACTACTACTACTACTACTACTAATGTCCTAATGGTATAATCTATCCTTGATTCTCAAGTAATTTTATTATTATTATTATTATTATTATTATTTTGCATATTCCCACTATTCTACTCAGTATATCTGAGTTATTCCCTTACCAACAAGCATCTAAAAAGCAGAAAGGTTGTATTTTTTCTTTCTGTTTTTTTTTAATTTTAAAATTGATTGCTTTATTTTTTAAACTTAATTTTGACCAATTTTGTACCTAATTACCCTCCAACTAATACTCTTTTCTTCTCTCTCACCCTCATGCATAACTAAGGCCAGATGAAATGGAACACTATACATTTCAAAAAAACGTATTGGGATATTTTTAAATTACTAAAAATTTAAAGTACAATTTTTTAAAAAGTGATTTTAGACACTTAAGGCACTTACCTCTGAGGCGAGCTTTTTCAGGCTTCCGTGTCTCCTTGAGCCTCATCTCGTTCTGCAACCCTGAAGACTTATGGAATCTCACAGCTGAGAAAGTGTCTTCCTGTTCAGTCATCTTGGGAGTATGTAGAGTATGTTCTCTTTTAAAATATGTCCTTGAGTGATTTCTAAAGAAAACGTTAAAATGCCAACCTATTGGAATGCTCCTGGATCTGATGATACAGAAGTTTGGGAAAGGGAGGGGTTTGACTAACTCCTTAGTCATCCAAACACTGCAGCATGGACTGACCTCGCTTTCCATTACATGTGAGAAACATTTGCAGATTTGGGTTAAAATTGTTCATATTTCTTTTCTTTTTTCCCTTTTTTATTAGGTATTTTCTTCATTTACATTTCCAGTGCTATCCCAAAAGTCCCCCATACTCCCCCCCCCCCACTCCCCTATGCACCCTCTTTTACTTATTGGCCCTGGAGTTCCCCTGTACTGAGGCATATACAGTTTGCACGACCAATGGGCCTCTCTTTCCACTGATGACCGATTATATTTCTAATGGTAACAGCAATTTCTAGGAAATACGAAAGAATTAAAATTTACTTCTAAGGCAATATATTATGGACACAGCTGTTTTTTTTTTCAAAATATTCAGCACACAAAAATGTTATGTAAAAGTGCTACCACTGAAAATCATTGAAAAAAATTAAACAATCTCTTCAAATAACAGAGTCAATGATTTAGGAATAAATAAAAATTTTGCTTTAAAATTATTTACACATTTGATAAACAAATGAATAATAAATGATATTTCAGCCTTTTTAAATATACGACTCTCATAGTTTTCCAGACATTACTGCAGGTAACTCAAGACACATAAATATCCTTTGGTTTGAAGCCCCAGCCAGCTGAGATGTCCAACGTCTCCACCAGGCCACAGTCTACACATTCATCTCCATGCTTGGACTACATAAGTGGATTCAAAAAAATCCTACTGAGTGGGATAATTCAGTCCAAACAAGGCAATACTGTATATTCTCTCTCATTTGAGGCTTCTGGTTCAAAGTCCTCAGAAATGATTTGTTATCTTTAGTAAATGAAGCAACCAGGAAAGTAGAAAGGGGACTTTGCCAATGGAGTCCCATGAGCAACAGAAAAAGGCATAGAGGATACAATACAACGTTTCAATCTTAAGTCTACACAGTCATGTCACATATAACATACTCATACACAATGTTGCAAGAGGAAGTTATATGAAAAAAAATTTCACTATGCAGCATACATGGTCTAATGCCCCAAAAAGATAAAATCTGATAATAGGTATCAATGTATTAGTAAAGAGTAAAAAATTGTAACTGGCATTACTCTTACATTAATAACTGAGCTAAGAGACAGCAGATAGTAAATACAAGCTGCATGTGTGATAGCTTTTTTTTCTATTTTTTTTTTTAATTTATGAAGTTTACTGAAGTGATTCACTATTTGTCTTATTTCTTGACAAAAGACATCCTTCAATTACAGAGTTCTTTTCCAAATAGTTATTTATTAATATTGCTCTTAGGTTGGGTGTGCACAAGTCAATGTGCATGTGTCCAGAAGACACATTTTCAAAGTGAGTTCTCCTACTCCACTTTCCTTTTATTTACAGGGATTAAACTCAGGTATTCGTTAGGCAGTACATTTATACACTTCACCTGGATACTATTATCACATCTTTCAAAAAGGTAATATATAAACATGTAATCCAGTTAAAGAGACATGAACTCCATAGATTCCTCTACCTTGATTTCTTAGCGCACAAGTTCCCACATACTCTGAAAGAAAATAACCAGTGCAGAATAACAGTTTTCACATGCTGCCAGATTTAACCTGATATAACACAGCCAAAAGGGCTCCTATCAATCATCCTCTCACGTCACACCATATGAAATTCTCTAGAGTTTATTTGAACATTTGATAGAAAAACAATAAAAGCAACTATTGTTACCTGTGACTCTACCTGAAGTGAGGTGGGTAGAAGGAATGGATGTCCCTGTTGGGGTAATGTGGGCCTTTTCTGGTGTGTATCCCCTTAGAGGCTCCAAGAAGAAAGGCAGAACTAAATTTCCTCTGAGCAACACTCAATCTCATGGTTTTCTGCCCCTCCTCTTGACCAAATCAAAAAGAGGAAATTGCTTTTGAAAGCTGAGTCTGAAGGCAAGGGAAAGAAGCAAAATATTTTGCCAGATGCTGCAAAAGAAATGACTATATATGATATTTGAAGACAGAAAAGATGAGCATTCCTGCACAGAGAGCAAAACCTGTGTCTTTAGCAAAACCATTGGGAAAAAGATGGACTTAAAACTTGTCTGCTCACAATTTTTTATTCGACTTTTGGAAATCTTCTATTATGTTGCTATTTTTTATATTAATGTTTTGATGTTGAATCATGCTAATTGCATCTTAGTGTGTATTAGAAATGCCTTTAAAGCACATTTCCACTGGTAAAGTCTGCCTGTACATGCTTCTAGATTTTTAATCATAGGTAATATAGACTGTGAACAGTGATGTCATTCCATATAAAGAGGTTTACTGCTGATATTTTCATGGTACTGGGGTATCAAATCTAAGACAATGAGCATGCTCAGCAAATACTTTATCCCTGGGCTATAGACTCATGCTTCATTTTGGTTTTCTTCTGATGTTTTGTTTTTTGGTTTGTTTTTGTGGTGGTGGTGGTGGTGGTGGTAGTGGTTGTTTTGAGATAGTTGTACCTTCCTATGTATCACAAGCTGCTCTCACACTCACAGTCCTCTATCCTTACTCTTTCCCGTCTTTAGAAAATACTAAGAAAGATATTTTATACATGAAGTCATGGGATTCAAAGAGATACATATTTTAAGATCCGTGATATAGATTATCACATGATATCTACTTCATTTACAATCTATCAGTTAGGATGAAAATATTCACAACTGATTTTTAGAGATGAGATGAGGTGATTTTTCTTCTGTGAATTTTGTCATTGGGTTTGTGATGAGAATTCCTGCTAAGAAGGTGTTTCAATCAGCTGATTTAAAGTACATAAAGGCGAGTTTGATGTCATGCTATGGGTCTAGGGACTATTTATCTTACCAGCGGCTAGCTCTAGCCCTTTAAGTAACCTGTGTCAGAACTAACATCCTTTGATTAGTAAATAAAAACTTCATGAAATCTATGAACACATCTGACTATTAATATCCATTTACCTGAAGGCTTAGAGTGTCTTCTGATGACCTGTGGAAAATCTTTTCTAATCTTTCTGTTATTACCTCTCTGATGTACGAACAAATGCATAATAAAATTGTATGATATATTTATGATTTTCTATATTCTTAAAAACCTCAAAACTTTATGAAACTGCTTCTACATTTGAACATGGAACCATGATCTCTTAAAATATTTCCAGAACACACTATCATTTATTCCGTTTAAGGTGAAAGCTGGATTTTGCATCAGTAGACCTTCTTTGAAAGCCCTTGCTGTGCAAACATTTCTACTGAGGTTGCACATTCTAGTGATGATTCACATGCTAGATACATTAGACACTTCACTGGGATTGAGGGTATGGTTCAGGGTAGGGCATGTACAGAGTCTTGACCTCATACAACAGAGTAATCATAATAACAACAATAATAGTAAAAATGACAATGATAGTAACACAATCAATGATAATAACAGAATAGATAGAGGAAGTTAAAGACTATTTGATTTCAATAGTCTATTGCTATGAGTACACCAATTTTAAATATGTTCACAACTTTCAAAAAACTTTATTTTCATTTGATTGTAGGTTTTCCAACTGGCTGGCTTGTTTTTCATGAGAACATTTTAAATTGTTTTTTAACTCAAGAGACAGTGATTAACCATGCACTGGGAAATTGTGGATGGCTCAAGACTAGAAGAGGAACTGAAGATAGACTGTCAAGCCTGATGCCTAATAGAATAGGTAGGAGGGGACCACCTGCTTTTCTCTTCCATTACTAAACTAAATTTCAGCCAGCCTTGAATTATACCTACTCAGTGGCTTCTTTAGGTCTTTCTTTCACTCCACCTCCATTTTCTTTTCTCCCAGTTCATAAACTATTCATGTGCTTATCAATAGACAGTGTTGCCTGTTTCTTATATGACCAAGGTCTGTCTCCTTAAATTGTTTATTTTTATAGATGTACGAAAAGAACTTTTATATTGATCATTATTGTTTCATGTGTGTATGCTTACAAATGCTTGAGTGCATACAAGCCATGTGGTATACAGAGGAATACCTTTGGGGTTAGCTCTTTTCTTCTACAGAGAATTCAATGAAACAATTTTTTTGGCTGTCATCAGGCTATGCTGTAGTGCTTTTACCCACTAAAACAATTCAAATTCCAGTTTTTGATACTTTAACACAAATATGTATGAGTTACCACTTAAGTCTGCCATTATCATGTACCTGACCTTCATTGAAACAGATGACAGACTTTACATCATCTCAACAGTGTAATAAAAGTTCTGTGGATGCAGTGTGAATGATTCCATAACACCTCCAGATAGTCACTTTTGTCTGTAACCCTTAATTCTCGGGGAATCATTCCATTTATAAACTACACACACACACACACACACACACACACACACACATGCACACGCACACGCACATACATATACACACATACACACAGAGGATATGGGAAGGGGGGTGGAGAAGCAGCAGTGCTGAACAAAGTGGTCACAGTGTCCCTGTGCAGGCAGATGCTTGTGCTGTCTCAGCTTTTCTCAGAAAAGACTCTGAAGAAGTCAGCTGAATGACTTAAGGACACTATGAACCTATACTCCAAATACATCATTAATTCATGCATGGAATATGGATAAAATTGACACTTAAAGGAGCATCGATTTTAGTTTCCCATGAAGCATGAGTCTGCCAGCTGGGGCATCATGAGTGGAAACACCAAACCAGGCACTTGTGACTTCATGTAAGTCCCATCATTCACAGATTCTTCCACCACAGTACATCAGAAGTGCTGTTTCTTTATAGGGTTGCTGTGAAGGTTTAATAAGATACACAAATAGCATTTTGTTTTCTTGTGTGCAAGACAGGGCCTCACTATTTAGCCCTATCTGGGTTGGAGTTTACCACATAAAACAGGTTGGCCTCAAAAATCACAGAGATTGAATGATTCTTTCTCCCAGTTTCTGGGATTAAATGTATGAATCACCATTTGAAGCTTCAAATAATGTTTTTAATCATAACCTGGCAAATGAATAGTAAGTTGCATTCAATATCAAACATTACTGGGGGGGGCACTCCAGTCTTTGCCTATCATATTGATATGATCAAAAGACTGATACTTTAAGCTTATGTTTTCATGTGGTCATAAAGATTGGTTCACCTCCTTCTTAGGTTTAGAGTAACTGTAATCTAGAATACTGGAAGAACCGGGTAGATTTCAAGAGAAGGTTGTTTTTTATGTTGACTTTTTTTGAGCATTTTAGCTTCCAGAAGCTTCTCTAAGACACAGGCTAGATTTTCTAAGATTGCAGGTGTTTGGAAGGATAGAATAGGGAGGGCACATGAGCAAAAGTGAGAAACTGACACATCTACAGCCTTGAGCTATTGCTGCTCTAGAAAACCCACATTCCTCCCTCCTCTGAGAGGTTCATGTCACCTTGCACATGGAAATATTAATGGTACTGAGATATTCTTGCATCCATATCTCTGCTAGGAGGGTGTCATCTTTACCACAGAGGCTAACCTCATACTCAGGGAACACTTCTTTGTGATTTCTGCATATTGTTTGCCTTCTCTAACACCATGAAAGTCTGTGAGCAAGTATGTCTCTAGTTGCATATGTAGCAGTGGATGGCCTAGTCGGCCATCAACGGGAGGAGAGGCCTTTGGTATTGCGAAGATCATATGCCCCTGTACGAATATGCCAGGGCCAGGAAGGGAGCAGGAGTGGGTGGATGGGTAGCAGGGTGGGGGGAGGGCATAGGGGGCTTTGGGGATAGCATTTTAAATGTAGATGAAGGACATCAGGGATCTTTCCAGCTTCTGGCTATTATACATCAGGCTGCTATGAAAATAGTGGAGCATGTGTCCTTATTACCAGTTGGAACATTTTCTGGGTATATGCCCAGGATAGGTATTGCTGGATCCTCTGGTAGTACTATGTCCAATTTTCTCAGGAACTGCCATATTGATTTCCAGAGTGGTTGTACAAGCTTGCAATCCCACCAGCAATGGAGGAGTGTTCTTCTTTCTCCACATGCTGACTAGCATCTGCTGTCACCTGAATTTTTTATCTTAGCCATTCTGACTGGTGTGAGGTAGAATCTCAGGGTTGTTTTGATTTGCATTTCCCTGATGATTAACGATGTAGAAAAAATTTTCAGGTGCTTCTCATCCCTTTGATATTCCTCACTTGAGAATTATTTGTTTAGCTATGTACCCCATTTATTAATGTGGTTATTTGAATTTCTGTAGTCCAGCTTCTTGAGCTCTTTATATATATTGGATATTAGTCCCCTACCAGATTTAGGATTGGTTAAAATCCTTCCCCCATCTGTTGGTGGACTTTTTGTCTTTTTGACAGTGTCTTTTGCCTTATAGAAGCTTTGCAATTTCATAAGTTCCCATTTGTTTATTCTTGATCTTACAGCACAATCCATTTCTATTGTGTTTAGGAAATTTTCCCCAGTTCCCATATCTTGGAGGCTTTTCCCCACTTTTTTCTCTATAAATTTCAGTGTCTCTGGTTTCATGAGGGGCTCTTTGATCTGTTGAGAGCCGTGCAGTGAGCAATCACCATTATAAGATGGCGCAGGCTTCCACTGCGCCTAACTAGTAAACAAGCCTTATGCGCAAGTGCAAGAGTGAACTCACAACTAGTCACTGCCCTTCTCGCAGCATAGTAATGGGGTGATGGGCGAGCAACGAATCAGGAGCTGTCACAACACACCAGGTGCTGAAACGTCATGCTGCGGGCTATATAAGCAGTGCCATTTTCCCAGTTCGGTGTCTCCTCTCCTAATAAGTAAGCAATAAAAGCTTTGCTGCAGAAGATTCCGGTTGTCCTGAGTGTGTTCTTGCTGGTGGGGACAAAAGCTCGGGATATTGATCCACTTAGACATGAGCTTTGCAAAAGGAGATAAAAATGGATCTTCTTTATGATAACAGCCAGTTGTGCCAGCACCATTTTTTGAAAATGCTGTCGTTTTTCCACTGGATGGTTTTAGCTCCCTTGTAAAAGATCAAGTGACCATAGGTGTGTGGATTCATTTCTGGGTCTTCAATTCTATTCCATTGATCTACAAATGTGGTACATTTACACAATGGAGTACTACTCAGCTATTAAAACAATGATTTATGAAATTCTTAGGAAATGAAGGTATCTGTAGGATATCACCCTTAGTGAGGTAACCCAATCACAAAAGAAGTCATTAGACATGCAAACACTGATTTGTGGATATTAGCCCAGAAACTTAGAAAACCCAAGATACAATTTGCCAAACACAAGAAAATCAAGAAGCAGGAAGACCAACGTGTGGATACTTCATTCCTCCTTAGAATAGGGAACAGAATACTCATGGAAGGAGTTATAGAGACAAAGTTTGGAGCTAAGGTGAAAGGATGGACTATTCAGAGACTACCCTACCCAGGGATCAATCCCATAATCAGCCACCAAACCCAGACACTATTGCATATGCCAGGAAGATTTTGCTGACAGTACTCTGATATAGCTGTCTCACGTGAGGCTATGCCAGTGCCTGGCAAATACAGACGTGGATATTCATAGTCATCTATAGGATGGAACACAGGGCACCCAATGGAGGAGCTAGAGAAAGTACATAAGGACTTGAACGGGTCTGCAACCCTATAGGTGGAACAAAAATATGAACTAACCAGTAACCCTAGAGCTCATGTCTCTAGCTGTGTATGTAGGAGAAGATGGCCTAGTCGGCCATCATTGGGAAGAGAGACCCCTTGGTCTTGCAAACTTTATTTGCCATATATAAAGGCCCAAGAAGTTTAAGTGGGTTGATAGAGGAGCAGGGCGGGGGGAGGTCATGTTAGCATTTCAAATGTAAATAAAGAAAATATCTTTAAAAAACTTCTCAATGAGGAATACCGAATGGCAGAGAAGCACCTGAAAAAATGTTCAACATCCTTAATCATCAGGGAAATGCAAATCAAAACAACCCTGAAATTCCACCTTACACCAGTCAGAATGGCTAAGATCAAAAATTCAGGTGACAGCAGATGCTGGCGAGGATGTGGAGAAAGAGGAACACTCCTCTATTGTTGGTGGGATTGCAGGCTTGTGCAACCACTCTGGAAATCAGTCTGGCGGTTCCTCAAAAAATTGGACATAGTACTACCGGAGGATCCAGCAATACCTCTCCTGGGAATATATCCAGAAGATGCCCCAACTGGTAAGAAGGACAATGCTCCACTAAGATCATAGCAGCCTCATTTATAATAGCCAGAAGCTGGAAAGAACCCAGATGCCCCTCAACAGAGGAATGGATACAGAAAATGTGGTACATCTACACAATGGAGTATTATTCAGCTATTAAAAAGAATGAATTTATGAAATTCCTAGCTAAATGGATGGACCTGGAGGGCATCATCCTGAGTGAGGTAATACATTCACAAAGGAACTCACACAATATGTACTCACTGATAAGTGGATATTAGCCCAAAACCTAGGATACCCATGATATAAGATACAATTTCCTAAACACATGAAACTCAAGAAAAATGAAGACTGAAGTGTGGACACTATGCCCCTCCTTAGAAGTGGGAACAAAACACCCTTGGAAAGAGTTACAGAGACAAAGTTTGGAGCTGAGATGAAAGGATGGACCATGTAGAGACTGCCATATCCAGGGATCCACCCCATAATCAGCATCCAAACCCTGACACCATTGCATACACTAGCAAGATTTTATCGAAAGGACCCAGATGTAGCTGTCTCTTGTGAGACTATGCCGGGGCCTAGCAAACACAGAAGTGGATGCTCACAGTCAGCTAATGGATGGATCACAGAGCTCCCAATGGAGGAGCTAGAGAAAGTACCCAAGGAGCTAAAGGGATCTGCAACCCTATAGGTGGATCAACATTATGAACTAACCAGTACCCCGGAGCTCTTGACTCTAGCTGCATATGTATCAAAAGATGGCCTAGTCGGCCATCAATGGAAAGAGAGGCCCATTGAACACGCAAACTTTATATGCCCCAGTACAGGGGAACGCCAGGGCCAAAAAGGGGGAGTGGGTGGGTAGGGGAGTGGGGGTGGGTGGGTATGGGGGACTTTTGGTATAGCATTGGAAATGTAAATGAGCTAAATACCTAATAAAAAATGGAAAAAAAAAGAGAGAGACTGAACACAAAGTGGGTGTTTCCTTTTTTTTTTTTTTTTTTTTTTTTTTTTTGGTTGTTTGGACAGATAGGATCATGCCTATAACTGGAAAGCCAAAGAGCCGCAGCTTTCTCTAAGCTTTGTACACTTGAGCTCTAAATGTACAGAAGAATGTAAACTGTTAGGAAGCACAGTTAGCATTGTATAGTGACTACCAATGGAATGGACTGGATTGACAGTCCAGTTTTGTTTCTTGAACCAATGTGCAGCATAAACCATGATGTAATAAACTCACATCTCACATGACCAGGTAATAAATCTTTGAAGTGAAAAACTAGAAGAAATATTTGTTTTCTGGAGATTTATCTTTAAATTTATTGTAAAAAAACTAACAAAAAACACACAAAAATAAAAACATTCATAAGCACGCGCACACACACACACATGTTCCTTTTCTGTAAAGGCCTTTATTTGTGAAAACACAATTGCCCATTCCTATATGTTGAGATAGACACAATCACAATTCCACATTCAAACCTTCCAATCAGACCCTCAGACCTCAGTGCTATCATTGCACAGCTGCAAGCTGCTCTTCCTGTCCCAGGCTGATGTGAGGGATACCTGGAGTAGTAACCAGACCACAGCAAAGGATGGCCTGATATCTTGCTTCAAGGGGAGGACTGGTTTATACTGCCCAGCATCTCACCTCTTGATGATGTCTTTTCTGGTAGAACTTTTGCTACCATAGAATATCATAAATTCACAGGTCTTAAGAAAACATAAAACAGTTCTAATTTGAGATTTCCTCTGTTGGTATTCACCCTGGGCATTTGTACTCATAGCTGTTTTAACACTTTGCCTAATCTGCCTACATACATAGTCCTTGATAGAATCAAGCACTGAGAACAAGAAAATGAGAAAGATGATTCAGGAACGTAGTAAGAATGATAAAAGGGGATCATATATGGTTTCCTGTGGATACCTGGGCTCCTGAATACCTAGGGATACAAATTACTCTTGGAGAAGTAAGATAGGTAACAATCTGTAAGACTTTTGCCTCTTCAGAGCAGACTCTAATCCAGCTCCACTGAATTCTTTGTGGAGTGAGTGGGCTTGTCTCATCCTTCTTTAGCCCTCTTTTAAGTTTATTTCTTTTTCTTTTTTATTTCTTCTTTTTTATAATATGTGGTTTCATATATTTCAGGACGGCCCAGAATTAATGTTTAACTGAAACTGCCCTAAACACTCGATCTTATTCATTCTAACTTTTGAGTTCCAAAATTTCAGGGTGATCTGCCATATGGAGCTATCATATCATTCTTTTACTTTTGATTGTGTGCTAACTTTTGTGTTCCTTCATCTTCCAATTTCATGTGTTTTGGGAACTTTATTTTGGGTATTCCTAGCTATTGGGCTAATATGCACTTATTAGTGTGAGCATATCATGTAGGCTCTTTTGTGATTGTGTTACCTCGCTCAGGATGATATACTTCAGATCCATCCAAATGTCCAAGAATATCATGAAATCATTGCTTTTAATAGTTGAGTAGTATTTCATTGTATAAGTGTACCACATTTTCAGTATCCATTTCTCTGTTTAGGGTCATCTGGGTCCTTTCAAGTTTCTGACTATTATAAAGGAAGCTTCTATGAATATAGGGGGCCTGTGTCCTTATTACAAGTTGGAGCATCTTCTGTGTATATGCTCAGCCATGGTATTTGTGGAATGGGTAGTACTCTATTCAATTTTCTGAGGACTGCGAAACTGATTTCCAGAGTGGTTGTACCAGCTTGCAATCCCACCAGTAATGGAAGTGTGGTCCTCTTTCTCCACATCCTTGACAGTCTCTGCTGTTACCTGAGGTTTTGATTTTAGCCATTTTTACAGTTGTTAGGTGGAATCTCAGTGTTGTTTTGATTTGCAGTTCCCTGATGATTAAGGATGTTTAACCTTTTTTTAAAGGTGCTTCTCAGCCATTTGGTATTCCTCAGTGAGAATTCTTTGTTTAGCTCTGCACCCCAATTTTAATAGGGTTATTCAGTTTTCTGAATCTAACTTCTTGAGTTCTTTGTATATATTGGATATTAACCCTCTATAGGATTTAGGATTGGTAAAGATGTTTTCCCAATAGGTTGATTGCCTTTTGTCTTACTGACAGTGTCCTTTGCCTTACAGAAGCTTTGCAATTTGATGAGATCCTATTTGACAATTCTTAGAGCATACACCATTGGTGTCCTGTTCAGGAAATTTCCCCCTATGAACCTGTATTGGAGGCTTTTACTCAAAATCTCTTCTAGTATTTTCAACACCACTTCATGACAAAAGTTATTAAAAGATTAGGATTTCAAGGCCCATACCTAAACTTAGTAAAAACAATATACACCAAACCAGTTGCCAACATCAAACTAAATGGAATGAAACATGAAGCAATCCCACTAAAATCAGGATCTAGACAAGGCTCCTCACTCTTTCCATACCTATTTAATGTAGTACTTGAATTCCTATCCAGAGCAATTAGACAAAAAAAGGAGATTAAAGGGATAAAAATAGCACTGTAAATTGTTAAGAAGCACAATATACAATTGTTAACTGAGTAGCACGTGCAGAACTAATAAATCTTTATATATGTTGTCTTAGAGTTACTAGTTTGAAAACAAATAGTATTCATACACCTCTTCAAGGTCTATAACCCAATATAGTTAGTCATATTTACAGATGACCTCATTGAGACTTGGGTGTCTCCCTTATCCCAGGTCTCTGTCACAGTCTGGACACTAAACCAAACAAACTTAGGAAGAAATGTATTATTTCATTTCACATGTTACTACTGAATGTTAAAGAAATAAGGAATCAGAATGTTGGTGAAGGTTTAGCTATTTTTCATTTCCTTCTTTTTAAAATCATTTATTAATATATTCACCACTCTCTCTTCTCCTACAATTCCCAGTCTCACATGTCCCTACCCCATTAACCCTTTGCCATTTCCTCAGAGAAGGGGAAACCTTCCGTGGGTAAGAACAATATACTCATAGGAAGGAGGGTCTTGGGAATGAGGGAGGAGGGAAAAAGGGTGACAGGATCAGGTGAGGGATGAGACTGAGGAGATGTACAACAGATCAGGAAATTGAACAGAGGTGTGTAGCAGTGGGAGATTGGCACCTGAGGGGGGGAGCCACCAGAAAGTCCCAGATCCCAGAAAAGCAAGAGGCTCCCAGGACTGAAAAAGAATATTAGCTGAAATACCCAACAAAGGGGAGAGAGAAACTTTAGAGAACATATCCAGTGGTTAGATGTGGCTCCTAGTTGAGGGATAAGGCCAGCCATTCATCAATAAAATTTTAACCCAGAATTGGTTCTGTCTAATGAAAATACAGGGACAAAGAATGGATCAGAGACTGAAGGAAATTCCATTCAGAAACTGCTCCTTCTAGATGTGGATCCATACCATATGCAGTCATCAAACCCAGATACTGTTGCTGATGCCAAGAACAGCTTGCTGACAGCGTCCTGCTATAGCTGTTTCCTGAGAAATTCTGCCTGGGCCTGAACAATACAGATGCTGATGCTTGCAGCAAACCCACAGACTACTCATCATGGGGAGGTAAAAGGAGTAGTTAGGGGCAGGACTGAAGGAACTGAAGGGATTTACATCCCCATAGGAAGAACAACAATATCACCAACCATAACCCCCAGAGTTCTCAAACCAAAAAGTACACATGCAGGGACCGTTGGCTCCACCTACATACGTAGCAGAGGATGGCCTTATCTGGCATCTATGGGTGGAGAAACCCTGTATCCTGTGGTGCCCTAGCATAGGAGAATGCTCCGGTGGTGAGGCAGAAGTGGGCATATGGGTGGGGGAGCACCCTCATAGGGTGTACAAGCAGGGGAAATGGGGGATAGGATAAGGGCTTTGCTAAAGGGAAACTGGAAAGAGAATAAAGTTTGAAAAGAAAATAGAGAATAAAATAAAAATAACAATTAATATAAAAACATATTAATTCATAAAAGAAACTGAACCTGGCACCTCTAATTACAGCACACATATCCTCTACCACTAAAGCCAGACAAGGCAGTCCAGATTGAGGAAGGATTGCAAAAGAGCAACAATAGCCTTGCAGGGCCGTGGTTATGGGGGAAAGAGGGGAGTGGGAGAGAACCTGTGTCCTGCCAGAGTTCAGGTGCTTGGGTGGGCTGAGAACTGCACACTATACACATAGCCCTGTGTGGGTGTCTGGATGTGTTAAGTCACTGATCCCATCTAGGTGGGTGGTGGAAAAGGGGCAGCCCTAGGTACCAGGTTCTCAGGCTCTGACATCCCACCCCTAGATACAGCAGAGGAACTGAGAACAGGATAGTGGCTTTGAGTGGCTATCGGCCCCAAGGATGAAGGGAGGGGAGGACAGGGGGAGAGGGGGCACTGGATAGTTTCCACACAGGTGAGAGTTTATGTGGCTGGATCACAGGGTGGCTTCCTAGCAGGAGGTTAGATGCTGCTCATTAGGGGAAAGCCTATCCCATCCTTCAAGGTTGGCTGGCCTTGATGAGCAGAGACTGTCTATGGTTTTAGAGATTTATTGTAGAAAGGCAGGGAGAAAGGAGAGAAAGTGGAAAGAGAGAGACTAGCCATGGCCATGGCCATGGCCATGTGGAGAGAAGAGGGAAGGGAAAGAGAGAAGAAGGGCTAGAGTGTAACAAAGGAGAGAGCTAAAGAGAGCGAGGAGTTGCCAAGCAGCCCCTCTTAGAGTGGGTTGCGCTATCTTACTGTTGCCAGCTAACTGTGGGGAGAAGTATATCTGGCTATATTCAGGTAATTATGGGGGTGGAGTCTAGCCAGAATGATAGAAGCTTGGGACATTGCATGAC
Organism: Mus musculus; assembly: GCF_000001635.26. Taxonomy (NCBI): domain Eukaryota; kingdom Metazoa; phylum Chordata; class Mammalia; order Rodentia; family Muridae; genus Mus; species Mus musculus. The sequence goes on from NC_000072.6 coordinate 130,079,412, forward strand.
TGATAGTCATAGAATCATGGACAGGCACTTGATTCTGGGAACATGGATCACCTTTCAGTCACTTGTAGATTCCTCTATTGGTTCACTCGAGCAAGCACCATTCAACAAAAATAGATTGCCTAACATAGTCCCACAAGCCTCTTCTCTGATTCTTAGGGTACCCATATGAAAACCAAGCTGTACATCTGTTAAAAATGTGTAGGGATCCTAGATTCAGCCCTTGCATACACTTTGGTTGGTGGTCCAGTTTCTGTGTTTACTCATATGTTCAGGTCAGTTGCCTCTGTAGGACTTCCTGTGGTGCCCTTGAACGCTCAGGTTCTCTAAACCCTATCCCCCACTGCTCCACAAGATCCCCTGAGCCTTGCCCAATATTTGACAGTGGGGACTCTACATATGTTTCCATCAGATGAATGAATGGCTGAAGACTTCTTCTGTTCATTCAGGAGACAGCTGTGCTAGGTCTCAGTCTGTTAGCACAGGAGAGTATCATTAATCTTGTTATAGTTTGAGTCTTTCCCAAGAAATGGGTATCAAGTTGGAGCAGTCATTTGTTGTCCATTCCTTCCATTTCTACTCCATCTTAATTCGAGTGAATCTTGTAGGCTGGACAAAATTTGACTCAAGCTATTGTGTCCATTTCCCTCCAATGGAATTCCCACTTCGCTACAGGAGGTCTCCACTTCAGTTTCCATATCTCCAGATGCCAGGAGGTTCAACAAGGATGAACCACATAAACACTAGGAGCTTCCCTGACCCCAGGTCTCAGGCTATTCCAAGAGATGCCCTCCCATTGGATTCCTTTCTCTGTCTCAGCCTTTTCCTACACCCTCACACCCACCACACTGGATCCCCATCCCCATTCCTATCTTCACCCAATCTCTTACCTAGTTAACTCCATTTATCCATCTATCATGCATATTTTCTTTCTCCATCTGAGTGAGATATAAGCTTCTTGACTTGAGTCGTCCTTGTGACTTAGATTCTTTGAATCTGTGGACTATAGCATGGTTATCCTATACTTTATGGCTAATGTCCACTTACAAATGAGTAATAAGTTTGTGTCATTATTGGTCAGGATTACCTCACGTGAGTTTATATTTTATAGTTCCATTCATTTTCCTGCAAATTTCCTGATGTTATTGTTTTGAATGGCTATATTGTTTTCTATTGTTTAGATTCAGGACATTTTCTTTATCCATTCTTTAGGTGAGGGACATCTAACTTGTTTCACATGTTTTGCTAGTAAAAGTAAAGTCTCCATAAAAATATTTGGGAAGCCTTGTGATGTATTGGAGCATATTTTAGTAAATACTATGTATTTTTATTTGATTTTCTGACCGTATATACTTCTTTCCTATCTCATTCATTACCTGATCCTGCCCCCCTTTTTTCCCACCACCTCCTATCTCCCTCCCAGGTTGCCCATCTCTCCCTCCCTCTCTCCCTCCCTACCTCCCTCCCTCCTTCCCTCCCTCCCTCCCTCCCTCCTTCCCTTACTCCTTTTCTCCCTCCCTCCCTATATCTTCTGTGATTTTTTTGTTCCCCTATCTATGTAGAATTGAAGTATGCATACTTTGGTTTTCCATCTTCTTCACCCATATAGTTTGTGGGTTGTATTATGGGTATTCTGAGACTTAGGGCTAATATACAATTACCAGTGAGTAGGGACCATATGTGTTCTCTTTTGCATGGGTTACCTCATTCAGGATGGTATTTTTTTACTTCCATCTATTTGTCTGTGCTTTTCATGAACTCAATGATAGCTTTATAGTATTCCATTGTATAAATGTACCACACTTTCTGTATCCATTTCTCTGTTGAGGGACATCTGGGTTGTTTCCAGTTTCTGTCTATTATAAAAAGTCTGCTATAAACATGTTGCAGCATGAGTACTTGTTATATGTTGGAGTATGTTTTGAGTATATGCCCAGTAGTGATGTAGCTGGGTCTTCAGGTAGAACTATTTCCAAATAGCCGAGGAACTTCCAGATTGTTTTCCAAAGTTGTTTTAACAATTTCTGAAGCACATATATAAAATTGGAAAGATACAGAAAAGATTAGCATGGCCCCTGTGCAAGGGGGGTCTATTTTTTTTTTTTACTTCATTGTCTCACTCCTAAAGTTCATTTACAAAATATTAAGGTTTAGAAAACCCAACAAGCACGCCTTTAACTCATCACTCAGGAGGCAGAAGCAAAGGAATCTGAGTTCCTCTCAGTCCTACAGAACGAGCTCCAGAGCAGCTAGGGTAGCACAAAGAAAAGCTGACTCAGAAAAAACAAACAAACAAACAAACAAAAACATCCCAAACAAACAAAAACCAACACCCCAGAAAACAAAAAAAAATTTCAGGACAAAAAGACCTTAAAATGACACCATTACTGAGTGCACCTGAACCTGAACATGAAGGACACTCCCAGAGTGGCAGTATCCAGTCACTGGAGAGGTACACGGCTCCCAGATTAAAACAAGTTACTGCATCAATACTAACTGTCCTGAGTTTGATCATTTGGATACAGTTGTATAATATAAATTATTGTCCCTCGAATAAAATGAGGAACATGTGTGCCTCAATTTTATTTGTTTGTTTTGGTTCTATGACCTAGGCTCTTGCTATATTCTTTTTTCAACAATTGTGTCTTGGCCTATTAATTGCCAGAATCACAGTGTAATCTACTACATTTAGCAAATTTCAAGTATTACCACCTTTTTTTTTAAGACCTAAAATTATATATGAATTAAATTGGGAAGATAGGACAACATACGACTTGGGTAAAAATAATCCACTTATCTTTGACCTACACTTGCAACTCTTCACCAACTTTGATATTATATTTTATGGACAAAGGAAACATTTATAAGATTGAGAAAAAAATTACAAACGAAACAAAAATCAAAACAAAATTGTAATCAGCTAACATGATAAATCAAAGACATTTCTTCTCTTAATTGTACTTTCAATTAAGACAGTTTGTCTTGCCTGGCAGTGGTGGCACATGCCTTCGATCCCAGCACTTGGGAGGCAGAGGCAGGCAGATTTTAGAGTTTGAGGCCAGCCTGGTCTTCAAACTGATTTCTAGTACAGTCAGGATTACACATAGCAACCCTGTTTCAGACAAACAAGCAAGCAAATGAACAAACAAACAAAAACAATTTGTCATAACATTAATGGAAATTCATGCTGTTATTTTAGGGGGGGGACTTCTTTATTCAGTTTTATGGGAGTTTAAGTAATCAGAAAGAACACAATTCTGAAGGCTTTAGGGCAAAGCGTGCCCATTCACCTGAGTAGATGTGTCCTCTCTCCAACAGGATAGAAAATGACCTCTGTTCTGTCAAGATAGGTACGAGAAGACAGTCCCAATGTTCTTGCAGCTTTGTTTCTCTTCACAGCAGACTATGTTCTGTAATCAAAATACTTGTTTGTTGGAGTCATGAATTATTACAAGAAACGAATAAGGATCAACACATTCCATTTTTACCTTTAACTCTGGTTGGAAAGTTAATCAGGGAATTTATCCAGTTTCTTCCCACAAATACAGTAGTAGGGAATATTACAGTCAGTATCTTCTATTCTTGCTTTAGATAAAAATACACATCCTCTAGACTTAAAGTTCATTTTCCTTATTTTCATGTCACTGAAGAGCAAAGACAAGAGTGGGCAACTAGTAAATTTTGAACATTCACTGAAAAAAATCATGATTTTAAAAATTCTATTGGCCAAAGTATACAGAATATATAGCCTAAGTTTAGCCTAAGTTCATCATGAAAATATTTTCTTCTAAGTTCATTATAAAGAAATGGTCTCTTATCACACCAAAACTCTACATCACATTTCACACTCACAAGTGTTTAATCAGTGGTTAAATCTGATTTTCAATATTTTCAAAGAATTATTTTACCAATCTTGCTTTCCCATTTATATTTTGTCAATAAGAATGCTAGGACGATAGTAAAGCAGATGTGTTTGGCATACAAAACAAGGTTTTATAGGTTTGTGTTTTAAGGAAAAGGGCATATTTGAAATATAGTCACAGATGAGTGCTTGTAACTAATATTTTTGCATTGTTTCCCTTTATTCCTAAGCACCCCATAGCTAACAGGTCTTCACAGACACATAGTAATCTACTGAATTCCCTGTCTGCAACAGAACTCTAATTTCTGCAGGATGATATTTTAGGGACCATAACTATCTTTCTGTTAAAAAAAAAGTCAGCTATATAAAAAAGTAAATTATAACACAGACAAATTACCACAAAAACAGGAGCACTGTGCATTCTGGGACACATGGGCTACATAGCAAAATGAAGTAAAAAGGTAATTATTTAATAATTGATAATTAAGATTATCTTATATAAATCAACAGAAATGGGATTTCTCCTCAAGTTGAGGTGTTAGGAGGAGGATCTCAGATGGTCAGGGAAGCACTGTTGCTAGTTTTTCCCAAAAAGTAGAACTGACTAAGGAATGTATTCAAAACGAAGATCCTCAATAATAAATCCAGCCAGGCATTGTGGGACACAATCCATCATCCCAGTTGTGAGGAGATGACGGTAGATGGATCACAGTTCAAGGCTAACCTTCAATACAGAGGTAGTTTGAGGCTATCCTGGGTTAATGAGACTTTGTCACATGAGAGAAAGAGTGTGAAATCCACTGAAACCACATGGAACTGCCAAAGGATGAGTCTTTAGCAAAATAAAACATTTTGGAATTTTGGATTTAAGATGAAGAAAAATAGAATATTCATATTCATCGAATTTAGGAATGGTGAAAAAAAGAAATAATCAGATAAGATGAAAAATATATGTTTTGGATTCTGAGTGTTCAAAGACAAAGGAAGATTTTGAACTGGAAAAGAGGTAATGGGAAAGAATAAAGGATGTGTAAACTTAAACTAATTGTGTATATAGGCTTTAAGGAAAACCACTACTTAGGTAGCTTATAGTTGACAAAGACAAAACAGACTCCATATTCCTTTGGAGGTTTAGAGACTTGTGTGTGTGTGTGTGTGTGTGTGTGTGTGTGTGTGTGTGTCAGTGTGTGTGTAATTTTTGCGTGTATGCTTGTTTGTTTTGTAGGGGTAAATTTTGTCTTATTGTGATTTTGATTTGTGTTTTTACTTGCTTGATTTTATTTTCCTTTTGTTGTTGGTTTTTTTTTTTTTCAGAGATAGAAATAACATGATGTTGAGTCTGTAGTAAGGTAGAGAGCAATAAGGCATATTCAGTATGAAGGGAAACAGATCAAAATATAAAATGTAAGTATAAAAGTTACATTTTCCATAAAAATGTAACTAATATGAGAATTAAAATTTAGAAAAGCGTTACAATTACAGAAGATATTAGTTTTTAAATCGAAACCAAAGTACAAGGCAAAGGAGACCTACAGAGAAATTACTGCCTGGTCAGGTAGATGACAGAGTTCTCCCAAACAGCACAGGCTATTGCTCCTGCCCTTGGGTTTCATAACTATTTGATAAGGCCTTGTTTCTGAAGATACTCCTCATTTTGACATCAGGACCCAAGAATTCAATTTCAAACCAATATGGAAATACCTTCCCCTAGGCAGGCTTTCAAGGGGTTAGTAGGTTATCTACAGGTTTTAGGGGAGAAAAGGTATGAGTAGTCTTATCCTGCACTGGACCTTTTATGCTACAATGGTGACCTGCAAGACAAGACATGTTATAGGATCAATAAATGTATTCTTATTGGAAATGAGACCTTTACCATGGGAGGCAAGCATGCTTGGTGTTGTAATCTAAATCAGAAATCCAATATTGGGAAGTTCAAATGCCCCACTTTCGAATTTGGTATAATCGCTCTGCTTAGTGAGCAGTGGTTAACATTTACACCTATAGCCTAGACCTGTGATGCTCTCAACCTCCATCAGAGGAGCTTCTTTATTCGGTGAGGCAGAGTCCATGCAGTGTGTCAGAATTGGTCAAACTGCTTTGGAGAAGTGTTTATGTGCTGAGCCCTAAAGGAGACATCTATATCAACTTCTTCCTTTCCATACCACCAGCAAGTCTCAGGGAATAGCAGGGAAGAGAAAATAAAAAAGGTAGCACCAGAGAAGAAGAAAGGCTTTGTGAAATTCTGCCTTCTAGACTTCTAGACAAGATTAATTTTTTTAAAGTTTAGTTCATTTTAGAAACCATTATTAGGTGACAGCTGCTGAAAAAGTGAGATTCATTTCTTTATTGAGTGTGTGGCTATTGTTGGATTTTCTGGTTCCAGTGCATGGCCTACAACCATGCACCTGTGGACAGTTAATTAATAAGGCAAGAAGTTATCATGGGACATGTTAGAGATTTGAGTAGGAGTAGGGGCAGATATGTTCATATATTATTTGATGTATATATGGTACTAAAGAAAAAGTCATATTATTAAGAAAGTTAATCAGTAAACAGATTTCTACCAGATTGTAGATAAAAAATAAACTTGAGATTCACACAACACATCTTTAAATGGAAGGAAAGCATTTATATGTATGTATATATAAACATGTACTTATATTTATAAGTAACTGAAAATAATATAAGCTAACAACAATAAAAAATGTTAAATGAATATCTGTTATACTCAGACTCATTGTATCTGTCATGACCATTTCCTCAAATTACACCATCTTAAGTTGTTGACGGTCTAGTGCCCTTCCCATGTTAGAACACACCATCCTTAGATGTATGCAGTACTAAGGCACTTTTGGTCATCTCCTCAACTATATATCTTCCTTTTGTAACACTTAATCAGGAACTGCCTTATACAACTTGTCCTTACTACTGAGCTCCATAGAAAATGAGGAAAACCATGAGAAATGGAGAAAAGCCTTTGCAGACGACCGTCTCAATCCCCAAGGGAGGGTTAGAGTCTGAAGTGATCAGAAACTCACAGTTTAGATTGGCCATTGTCAATCCATGCCCATTGCTTTTTTTTCTTATCATAAGACAATACAATCCAGTAACTCTCTGGAATAACATGGCGTTGAAGAAATTTCTGTATAGGAAACAATGTAGCTTATCAGGAAATTTCTGTATGTTGGATGAGAGAACAAATAGGAAGAGTCCCCACCACCCGTATCTCACTCTCTGCTGTCCTATCCTCCCACCACTCAGTCTCATCATATTCATTTTCTAAACTGACTTCCTATTTATATCAAATTGAGGTCAGTTCAATAAACTATTTAAAATAAAAACTTCAAGTATCCTGGGTTCATGATTTGATTTGGGACTGTGTTTATTACTGAGTCTCAGAATTTAAACAAGGTTGCTCTTGAACTCACAATATTCCTACTTAAGGATGGAATTTTTTAGATTTATCATTTTGACTGATGTATAGATTCCTTCTATTGCATCTAAAATGTGTGAGCTAAGCAGAGAATTCTCAACAGAGAAATATTGAATGCCCAAGAAGCATGTTAACAAACATTCAAAGTTCTTAGCCACTAGGGAAATGCTAGTCAAAACAAACCTGAGATCATGTCTTACCCCAATAGGAATGGCTAAGGTAAAAAAGTTAATGATAGCACATGCTGACAAGGATATGAAGAAAGGGAAACACTACTACAGTGATGATGGGGGGGGGGGAACAGTTGTAGAAATCAATTTGGTGGTTTCTCAGGACACAAGCAATAGTTCTATCTCAAGAAACAGTTATACTACTCCAGGGCATATACTCAGAGATTCTCCACCATCCCAAAAAGACTCATTGTCAGATATGTTCATAGCAGTTTTATTCATAACACCCAGAAATTTGAAACATCTTAGATGTCCCTTCACTGAAAAATGGATAAAGAAAATATGCTACGTCTATGCAATGGAGTACTCTTTAGCTATGAAAAAAATCATCATGAATTTTGAAGGCAAATTGATGGAACTTAAGAATATCATCCTAAATGAGGTAACCAAATCCTAAAGTGACATTCATAGTATGTCTTCACTTATCAGTTGATACTATACATAAAATGCAAGTGTACATGTTACCCTCCACAGAACCCAGTGGCTGGATAAAAGAAAGCCACAAGTAAGAATGCTTGAGTCTCAATTGGAATCACGAATGGAATAATTATAGAAGGTAGATGGAGGGAGGGAACTGAGTGAAAAATTAAATCAAGGGATCAATTAGGGTTCAGAAACTGTTGTGCTTCAGGGAGAGATGATGGCCTGAAGGGAATGAGAATGAATGTAGAGATGAAACTGATAGGGGGTAGATGGGGACATCTCCCAGAAAAGATGGATATCAGTGATAGGGAAAGTACACAAGAGTCAATGGGGGTGTCCTTAGCTGTATCTCTATATAACCTGGGTAGGCTGTCTCCTGTGGCCAATAAAGAATTCCTGAGGAGTGACAGGGAAACAACATACCCGCAAAACTTCCTTCCTAAACTTACCCCTTCTACAAGAAATACAGGGATTGGGATTGGATGAAAGTCTAAGGGAATAAACAACCAATAACCAGCTTAACTTGAATCACATCCCATGGAGAATCATCTATCCCTGACCCAACTAATGATACACAGCTATGCTTGCAAACAGGAATATAGCATTGCTGTCTTCTGTGAAGCTTTGTTCACAATCTGAGTCATACATACACAAACAACCATAGCCAAACAGTGAATGGAGCTTGAGGACTCTTAGGGGAGAACAAGTGGAAGGATTGTAGGCTCTGAATGGAATAGGATCTCCATAATAAGACCAAGAGTATCAACTAACCAAGACCCTTGGGGTTCTCAGAAATGGAACCACAAAAAAGAACATACATGGGGTAGGAACTCACCCTACCTGCTTGTGTGCAGTTTGGCCTTCAGTGTAAGTTATGAACAAGTGGAGTAGGCACTATCCCAAAGAGTGTTGACTGTACATGGGTTAAGTTCTTGTAACTGGGCTGTCTTATCTAGCTTCAGTGGGAGCACATTCACCTAACCTCATGGAAATATATTGTCCTTTGTTATGGGGATACCTAGGGGCCCCCATCCAATCAGAGCAGAAGGGTGGTTAGGGATGGATTATGGATCAGGATTTAAAATGAATAAACTACTACTATACTACTAGTACTACTACTAGTACTACTAGTACTACTACTACTACTACTACTACTACTACTCTACTACTACTGCTACTACTCATCTACTACTACTACTAAGGCTGCTGCTGATAATAATAATAATAAATTTTAAAAATTGGTTATGTTTCCTATATCAAAAGGAAAATTACACTAATTTTGACATCAATATCCATTTAGAATGTCATTTAAACACCATTAACTTGATGTATAAATATCATACCATATTATAAATAACAAAATTTTCAAGGTGATCCTGCAATTATTTTTCTAGAAAAATCTAGTCTTCGTATTTGAAAAGATTTCATAAGTAATAATTTAAAGAGGGAATGACAGAATCGTGGAAACTTTATTTTATTTTAAATAGTCATTTCTAAAATGAATATCTTTTTTACAGGACATAAAAATAATATGCAGTAAGTATTGTGAACAGTTTCAGAGGAAATCACTATGGAGTTAACTGGTCAACCATTTAATTCTACATTTCTCATATCATTTCATTTTGCAGACAGGACCAGAGCACAACTGCTTTCCCTGTTGTCATCTGATTACTTATCTCAGGCAGCCTCATTTCCAGCTTCCAAAGAGCAAATCCTAAAAACAGGGGTTTACTTGGCACTATATGGAGACAAATAACTGTCAGTAACTGGATATGCTGTACCAAAATATTAAACTTCATCTGGGAAAGAAATGATTTCTGAAGGATTCTCTTGTACACTCCTGAAAAAGGGAGGAGACTGAAAGATACAAATGTCTTTGTAGTAATGAGTCTGCACTTAACAGACTTGTGTCCCACAGTTCACATTACAGGAAAAATCATTTACAAATGAAAAAAAATGTATCTGGTACCTCATTATTCAGGGTTAGTGACAGAATCTAAGAAAATAAGGGGCAAGTAAGCCTCCACAGTACCAGTTCATCTTCATCTTCTATCTTCACAATGGGAAAGTTGTAATGCTGGCAGTTCGCTTTACATCCACTCCATGATCTATGCAACATTGTTAATACAACTACAGATCTAGAAATATTTCCTGTGTCAATCATGGATGAATCAATAGAGAAAATGATGCACATACACACAAAAAAATATTGTTTATCCTTTAATGGAAAATGAATCAGCTTGACAGGATGATCTATACCTATGACATGAGAACTCCAAAGAGAAAGACAGGAAGATCACTAACAGTTTGAGGCCTTCCTTTCCTAAACAATGACTTTCATGTCAGTCTTCTCTACATTGTGTGTTCCAAGTCATCCTGGGCTAGAGAATAACATGTCTCACAAGAAACCCAAAAGCAAGATGCTGACCTATGTGACAAACATCACTTGAGGATGGTTTGGAAAGTAAAACACACCGGGCATAGGACCACACAAAATGATTCTATGAAGATCAGGTTTTTTTAAAAAGCCTAGTTCTATGGAACAGAGGCTTGTGAGATACCAGGGGCCAGAGGCAGACAATGAGCAATTGCTACTCAGAGGCAGTTAAACTGCTGACAGAATTCTAGATATGAAGTAATGCATTGTGCCCACACTCGTCTATACACTTGTATGCACTTAGCATTGTGCCAAGATCTGTGATAATTGATATTACCTTAACAGTAATAAGAGACAAACAAATGCCGGGTGGGGTGGCAAATGCCTTTATTCTAAGCCCTTTGGAGGCACAGGCAGGCAGATTTCTGAGTTCGAGGCCAGCCTGGTCGAGAAAGTGAGTTGCAGTACAGCTAAGGCTACACAGAGAAACCCTGTCTCAAAAAAACAGAGAGAGAGAGAGTGAGAGAGAGAGAGAGAGAGAGAGAGAGAGAGACAGAGAGAGAGAGAGAGAGACAGAGACAGAGACAGAGACAGAGACAGACAGTGACAGAGACAGAGAGAGACAGAGAGAGAGAGAAACAAGAGAGGTTTGGTGTTGAAAGTCTGTTCTCCTGATTATGCTGATTCCATCAGTGTTTTGCCCACATGTCCAAATGTTTAAAGTTGAATACATGAAAATGTGTGCAGTTGGTTTTGCAAGATCCTCTCAATATGAATGTTTTGTTTAGAGAGTTGCAGTGAATGCCCATGGTCTATTAGGTAAGTTTATTTCCAACCTTCACTTTTCTGTGAAGAGGAATCAATGTGTAGCTCAGGCTGAACTTGAAATTTCTGGGACGTCCCTATATTACTGAAAGTTATCATCCTCCTCCGTCAACCTCACAGTCATTGGGATTACATCATTATGCTATGCTAGACAGGTAATTAAGTTATTGTAAAATAATTTGACAACAGCTTTTCTATAGGTTGGAATCTTTCAAAGATTGTTTTGGAGCTTTTTTTTCCTGTCACAAATTTTATAATGCAACAGTTTTAAATATATGAATCCTGACATAACCAGAATCATCACATCCTACTGTCACAGAGTGGTGAGATAATATACAAGATCCCTTTGTTACAAATCTTGTAAAAGTATTTAATGATAATTGATAAACTTTGTCAGTAAAAATGACTTGCATGGGCAAGAAAGATTCTTTGTGACTCTTGATCTTTTCATTTTTCCAGTCTCATTCACTCTGTCACTGGCAGAGTTGCAACCTTTAAACACCATGGTTGAACTTCCTTATCTGCCCCAGGAAGGGTCCCTTTTTACAAACGGTACAGATCTCTCAAAACCTGTCAGATGGGAAACATACATGCACAAACAAAAAATTCTTCTAATAACTGCCACCATGTAAATGCTCTAAGTCCATTTTAGCATAAAAATTTCATAAATACACTCTTACTAAAACCTTCCATATTCTGTCAGCAACAAAGTTGTAGACTTATATTTTCTAGACAGAAACAATCAAAATTATCAAAGGTATGGATTTGTAATTCGCTCCCCATGAGGCAGTAGGTGTGCCAAATAGAACTTGGCTTCTAGAAACTATAAGATTCTCCTCATTCAAATATGGATTTCTGAGTTTCCATATCTCTACATTAAGTAAGTTACCCCCAAATGATTAACCCAAAGATCACAAGCATCTTAACCTGCTGTATGTACTTCAAATCTGCCAGAGAAGAAATAATAGATAATAATGCAATTCTGTACTCATGGTATTTCTCTGCTACATACCTGTGTCTCATGAAGAATCTAAAACACTCTTGGTTTCACTGTCCCATCTCTCCTGTTCTCTGTTGAGGGATTCCAGAAGTTCATTGCTTGGCCTACAATCTATAGCCTTATTTGTCAACATTTCTTCCTTTAAGTTGAAATCCCTTTGCATGTTGCTGCAGTTATGGTGGTTGTTGAGAGTTTCATGGATTTCTTGTTTGTGTTGACTATACTGAAAAACTAAATTAATCACAGATATAAAATAAAAATGCTTAAGAGAAATGCATATCAATATTTAAGATTAGAGAATAGGCTTCACGTGGAGAGCCAACACATATTATTATTTCCTTGGTATTTTAACATTTATAAATTATTACTTCAATTTACTCATTATAGAAAGAGATACTTCAATTTTCTCTAAGTTAAGTTTACTGTAAAATAAATTAACAGAGCTGAAAAAATTATGGTGGAAGTAACTTCCATTCACTTCAATTTTACAGCAGAAATTTGCAGATAATTACCTAAGTAAAATAATCAGTGAATATTTAGCAAACTATGAAAATGTGAACTAAAAAGAAAAAAAAAACCAAAAGGACAAAAAACAAAACAAAACAAAAAAACACAAAAAAAACAAAACAAACAAACAAACAAAAACTCACGTTAAAAATGGCACAATTCTTCTTTGAGCATATGCTTTGTAATATATTCACATACAGAGTTATGTTTTGGCATAGCCTGAAAGTGATTCCCTTTGTTAATATAGAGAAATCCAATTAAACTTATCTTAATGTCTCTGTCAGATTAAATCTTTTTATGTATGCATAAAATAAACTTTGAAGAAATATAAAAACAAGGCCATTGATTCTTTGCACAGGTGTTTTTCAAAAAATGTTTATTTTACATTCGCAATCATCTGAGCTGAGAAATTAAATGATCATCAAGTCCTCAGAACGAATATGACCAAAAATGAAACTGAAAGGGGGAACTCTCAACAGTCCCAGAGCTAATAGATTAAGTATGAAAAGAAGAGAACACTGCAGTTTTTCAGGAAAAAAATATCATAACTCCAGAGATTCTGACTCATCTCCTCCTGATTATAGACAGAACATTGTACAGCATGTATTACTGCGTAGTTAATGTCTAAAGCTATTCTCTAGGCGGAAGCTCAAAGAAGGTGCATCTCAGTTACTTACTCTTTGTCACAAACACTGCAACAATTACCAGCCGAAGGGTACAGAGGATTCCAAGAGCTATCACAATGAGCTGCCAAGGAACTGAACACACTTAAATCAGCAAAACAAAACAAGAAAATCTCTATTAATAGAGTAGATCTCAATACTAATTACAATTTGTGTAGCATGGAAACAAGGAAATCTTTGCACAAGTCTATTATATGAACTGACTGAAAATGTACCCTCAAGATTGTAGATTTCTACCTAAAATGTAAGGATTTTAGAAATCTTACAGGTGTTCACAAAATTTTGAACAAGGCCTGAGCCTTGCACAGTGAATCCTCCTGACTCAGATTAGAAGGAGCTAGATGACAGGCATGTGCACTCACCCAATTCTATAGAGAAAAAAAAGTGCATTCTACAGATGTCATTCAAGGCATATATACTATCCAAGTACAAGGTATCAAGCTGAGGCATGCAGCCTACCAAGAGAGATAACTGAGGATGGGGAGGAAGGAAAGAGGGATGGATCTTTTTGAGAAATGGTAGGAAACCACAGTTGTTCTAGACATGATCTGTATGCATCGCCATCCTTGAAAGTGCCTATAATTCAAGAATCACTTTTTTCCTGTAAGTTCAAAATTGCTCCATATAATACTAAATATTTGCGTGTATCTAAGGTGTTTGGAATCTGAAACACATGCCTGTGACTTACATTATATCAAAAAAAGATAAAAATCGCAGCTTGGAGTACAGCTGTGCCAATGTGTATAGAGTAACTAAAAAGAATAAAAATTGAGATTTTCTCAATTTCAGTAAGAAACAAAATTATTCTTTGATATTTTTTCAGGAACTCCCCATGGGGTTTACTTATTCCTACATGGACGAATCCTCTCATCCCCTCTCTCTGCATCTGCAACTTTATTATCAAGAGGAAATGTCCTTTTCTGATGGACAACTGTTTTTGCATAGCGGCGTTATATATTTGGATGTTTATGACAATTAAAACATGTTCTCCAAGAGTAAAAGTATTGATTATAATGCATAGGCTTCATTTCCTTAGGATTTTACTTCTCTAGAAAATTGTTTTTTTCTCCAGACCCTAGTTTGTCTGCCAGTATTAAAGTTTAGATGTTTATGACAATTAAAACACTTTCTTCATGTATGAAAATATTGTTTCTTTTGGGGGAGTTTGAGAAAGGTTTTCTCTGTTTTGCCAGGCTGTCCTGAAACTCACCCTGTAGACCAGGCTGGCCTCAAACTCAGAAATTCACCTGCCTCTGCCTCCCAATTAATGGGATGAAAGGCACGCTCCACCACTGCCAGGGAAAAGTATTTTTTTCTAATGCATAAGCTACATTTCTTTAGGAGTTTGTTGTTCTAGAACATTTCTTAAAAAAAAAAACACTCTTTTTTTTAATGTTAGTTTTGAAGTTTTCAGAATTCTTCTTGACTAGACTAAAGGAAAAAAAACCCTCCTAATAGTTTCTTACTTCTTGTTTCCCAAGAAATGTTTTCTCACCAATTACCATTGTTCTAATCAGCCCATCTGATTTATTCCCTTATCAGCAAACATCTAAATGGTAGAAGCGTTATATATTTCTTTCTGTTTGATATTTAATTTTAAAACTTGATTGCTTTATTTTTAAACTTAATTTTGTACAATTTTGTACATAATAACCCTCCAACTAATACTATTTTCTTCTCTCACCCTCGTGTATAATTAAGCCAAGATGAAATGGAACATTTTACTTTTCAATAAAAGCCAGTAGGATATTTTCAAACTATTAAATATTTAAAATACATCTTTTAAAAAGTGATTTTAAACACTTAAAACACTTACCTCTTAGGCCAGCTTTTCTAGATCTCTGAGTCCCCTCAAGTCTCACCTGGCTGTTCAAACCTGAAGACTTATGGAATCTCATAGTTGGGAAAGCGACTTCCTGCTCACCCATCTTGGGAATACGTAGAGTATGTTCTTTTAAAAAATATGTCCTTGAGTGATTTATAAAGATAACGTTAAAATGCCAACCTATTGGAAGGTACCTGGATCTGGTGATACAGAAGGTTGAGAAAGGGTGGGGTTTGACTAACTCACTTAATCATCCAAAATCCCTCAAATTCCATTAGAAGTGAGAAACCTTTGCAGACTTGCATTAAAATTGCTTTTATTTCTAATGGTAACAGCAGTTTATAGGAAATATAGAAGTATTAATGCCACAGCCCGTTTGTTCAAAATATCTAGCACATAAAAATGCTAGGTAAAAGTGCTACCACTGAAAAACATTGAAAAGAAATTTAAACAATCTATTCAAATAACAAAGAGTCAAAGATTTAGGAATAACTAAAAATGATGCTTTAAAATTATTTACACATTTGGATAAATACATGAATGCTAAATGATCTTTCAGTTATATATATGTGTGTGTGTGTGTGTGTGTGTGTGTGTGTGTGTGTGTGTTTGTGTGTGTGTGTGTGTGTGTGTGTGTATGTGTGTGTGTGTGTGTGTGTATCAGACTTTCCCAGACACTACTGCAGGTGACACAAGAGACAGAAATATCTCTTAATGAAGCTCCAATCAGCTGAGATATCCAACCTCTCAACACAGCCTCAGTCTACACATTCCTCCATATGGTTGGACCAGGTAAGTGGATGCAACCAGAAAAGATCTTACTGAGTGGGATAATTCATGCCCAGAAAGCCAATACTGAATATTTTCTCTTATCTGAGGTTTCTGGTTCAGTCTTCAGAAAAGATTTGTTATCTTTAGTAACTGAATCAACCAGAAAAGTAGAAAGGGACCTTGCCCATGGAGTATGGGAGCAACAGGAAACAGCATAGAGAATAAAATACAAAGTTTCAATTTTAAGACCTTCCATCTAAATAGTCATGTCACATATAACATACTCATACATAATGTTGCAAGAGAAGGTTATATGAAATTGTCAGTATGAAGCACACATGATCTAATGCCCATAAAAGATACAATCTGATGATAGATATCAATGTACTAGGAAACACTAAACATTTGTAACTGGCATTACCCTTACATTAATAACTGAGCTAAGAGCCAGCAGATAGTAAAGATAAGCTGCATGTGTGATAGCTTTCTTTTCTACTTTTTTAATTTATGAAGTTTTCTGAAGAGATTCACTGTCTTATTTCTTGACAAAAAAAAATCCTTCAGTTACAGAATTTTGTTCCAAATTTTTATTTATTAGTAGTGCTCTTCGGATGGGTGTATTCAAGCCAATGTGCATGTGTCCAGAAGACCATTTACAAAGTGAGTTGTCCCTCTCCTCTTTCCTTTTAGGTACAAGGATCAAACTTGGGTATTCAGGGTTTTCAGTAGCAAGCACATTTACACACTGAAATATTTTATATAGATACTATTATCACAACTTTCAGATGGATAATATATAAACATTTAACCAAACTAAAGAGTCATGAACTCCATAGATTCCTCTACCTTAAATTCTTAGCACACAATACAAGTCCCAGCATACTCCAAAAGAAAATCACCAGTGCAGAATAACAGTTTTCACATGCTACCAGATTTAACCTGATATAACACAGCCAAAAGGGCTCTCAGCAATCCTGTTCTCATGTGACACTGCATGAAATTCTCTAGAGTATATTTTATCATTTGTTAGAAAAACAATAAAAGCAGCTATTTCTACCTGTGTCTCCACCCTGAAGTGATTCCTGTAGAAAGAATGGATGCCTCAATTGGGGTAATGTGGGCCTTTACAGTCTGTATCCCCTGAGAGGCTCCAAGAAGAAAGGCAGAACTAAATTTCCTCCGAGTGATACTCAACCTCATGTTTTTCTGCCCCTCCTCTTGACCAAATCAAAAAGAGGAAATTGCTTTTGAAACCTGAGTCTGAGAGCAAATTAAAGGAGCAAAATATTGGGCCAGATGTTGCAAAAGAAACATCTATAAATGATATTTGAAGACAGAGAAGTTGAGCACTCCTGCAGAGAAAGCAAAACCCGTGTCCTCAGCAAATCAAATGGGAAAAAGAGGGACTGAAGATTCTCTGCTCCAAATTTTATAAAAAAATATTTTATTAGGTATTTTCCTCATTTACATTTCCAATGCTATTCCAAAAGTCCCCCATACCCTCTCCCCCCACTCCCCTACCCACCCACTCCCCCTTTTTGGCCCTGGCATTCCCCTGAACTGGGGCATATAAAGTTTGCACGACCAACGGGCCTCTCTTTCCAGTGATGGCCAACTAGGGCATCTTTGATACATATGCAGCTAGAGACATGAGCTCCGGCGTACTGGTTCGTTCATAATGGTTTTCCACATATAGGGTTGCAGATCCCTTTAGCTCCTTGGGTACTTTCTCTAGCTCCTCCATTGGGGGCTCTGTGATCCATCCAATAGCTGACTGTGAGCATCCACTTCTGTGTTTGCTTGGCCCCGGCATAGTCTCACTAGAGACATCTATCAGGGTCCTTTCAGCAAAATCTTGCTAGTGTATGCAATGATGTCTGCGTTTGGAAGCTGATTATGGGATGGATCCCCGGATATGCAAGTCTCTAGATGGTCAATCCTTTTGTCTCAGCTCCAAACTTTGTCTCTGTAACTCCATCCATGTGTGTTTTGTTCCCAATTCTAAGAAGGGGCAAAGTGTCCACACTTTGGTCTTCCTTCTTCTTGAGTTTCATGTGCTTTGTATATTGTATCATGGGTATTCTATGTTTCTGGGCTAATATCCACTTACCAGTGAGTACATATGATGTGAGTTCTTTTGTGATTGGGTTACCTCACTCAGGATGATGCCCTCCAGGTCAATCCATTTGCCTAGGAATTTCATAAATTCATTCATTTTAATAGCTGAGTAGTACTCCATTGTGTATATGTACCACATTTTCTGTATCCTTTCCTCTGTTGTGGGGCATCTGAGATATTTCTAGCTTCTGGCTATTGTAAATAAGGCTGCTATGAACATAGTGGAGCATGTGTCTTTCTTACCAGTTGGGACATCTTCTGGATATATGTCCAGGGGAGGTATTGCAGAATCCTCCAGTAGTACTATGTCCAATTTTCTGAGGAACCGCCAGACTGATTTCCAGAGTGGTTTTACAAGCTTGTAATCCCACCAACAATGGAGGAGTGTTCATCTTTCTCCACATCCTTGCCAGTATCTATTGTCACCTGAATTTTTGCTCTTTACCATTCTGACCGGTGTGAGATGGAATCTCAGGGTTGTTTAAATTTCATTTCCGTGATGATTAAGGATGCTGAAGATTTTTTCAGGTGGTTGGTTCTAAGTCATTTGGTATTCCTCAGGTGAGAATTCTTTGTTTAGCTCTGAGCCCTATTTTTTAATGGGGTTATCTGATTTCCTGGAGTCTACCTTCTTCAGTTCTTTATATATATTAGATATTAGTCCCCTATCTGATTTAGGATAGGTAAAGATCCTTTCCCAATCTGTTGGTGGCCTTTTTGTCTTATTGACATTGTCCTTTGCCTGACAGAAGCTTTGCAACTTTATGAGGTCCCATTTGTCAATTCTCGATCTTACAGCACAAGCCCTTGCTGTTCTATTCAGGAATTTTTTCCCTGTGCCCATATATTCTCTGGTTTTATGTGGAGCTCTTTGATCCACTTAGATTTGACCTTAGTACAAGGAGATAGGAATGAATCAATTCGCATTCTTCTACATGATAACCGCCAGCTGTGCCAGCAACATTGTCGAAAATGCTGTCTTTTTCCCACTGGATGGTTTTAGCTACCTTGTCGAAGATCAAGTGACCATAGGTGTGTGGGTTCATTTCTGTGTCTTCAATTCAGTTCCATTGGTCTACCTGTATGTCAATATACAAGTACCATGCAGTTTTTTTTTTCCATTTTTTATTAGGTATTTAACTCATTTACATTTCCAATGCTATACCAAAAGTCCCCCATATCCACCCACCCCCACTCCCCTGCCCACCCACTCCCCCTTTTTGGCCCTGGTGTTCCCCTGTACTGGGGCATATAAACTTTGCAAGTCCAATGGGCCTCTCTTTCCAGTGATGGCTGACTAGGCCATCTTTTGATATATATGCAGCTAGAGTCAAGAGCTCCGGGGTACTGGTTAGTTCATAATGTTGTTCCACCTATAGGGTTGCAGATCCCTTTAGCTCTTTGGCTACTTTCTCTAGCTCCTCCATTGGGAGCCCTATGATCCATCCATTAGCTGACTGTGAGCATCCACTTCTGTGTTTGCTAGGCCCCGGCATAGTCTCACAAGAGACAGCTACATCTGGGTACTTTCAATAAAATCTTGCTAGTGTATGCAATGGTGTCAGCGTTTGGATGCTGATTATGGGGTAGATCCCTGGATATGGCAGTCTCTACATGGTCCATCCTTTCATCTCAGCTCCAAACTTTGTCTCTGTAACTCCTTCCATGGGTGTTGCTCTGTATTACTGCTTTAGGTCAGGCATGGTGATTCCACCAGAGGTTCTTTTATCCTTGAGAAGAGTTTTTGCTATCCTATGTTTTTTGTTATTC
Organism: Mus musculus; assembly: GCF_000001635.26. Taxonomy (NCBI): domain Eukaryota; kingdom Metazoa; phylum Chordata; class Mammalia; order Rodentia; family Muridae; genus Mus; species Mus musculus. Next base: position 130,099,233 of record NC_000072.6, read on the forward strand.
CAGATGAATTTGCAGATCACTCTTTCTAATTTGTTGAAGAATTGAGTTGGAATTTTGATGGGGATTGCATTGAATCTGTAGCATGCTTCTGGCCAGATAGCCATTTTTACTATAATGATCCTGCCAATCCATGAGAATGGGAGATCCCGTGCTCCTAATTTTTTAATTTAGTGCTGGAAATCTCTTATGCTTCTATTTTTAATACTTCTTGGTTTTAAATCATGCTAATTGCATCTAATTATGTATTAGAAATGCTGTTAGAACACATTCCCCTGGAAAAGTGTTCCTTTACACTATTCAAGCTTTTTAATCATAGGTAATATAGACTGTGAACATCCAAGTCATTCCACACAGAGTGGTCTCCTGCTGGGGTTTTCATGGTGCTGGAATATCAAATCTAAGGAAATGGACATGATCAGCAAATACTCTTTCCCTAGGCTACAGATTAAGGCTTCATTTTGGTTTTCTTCTGGTGTTTAGTTTTTGGTTTGTTTTTGTGGTTGTTGTTGTTTTTGTTTGGAGACAGTTTTTGTACCTTGCTCTCACAAGCTGATGTCACACTCACAGTCCTCTGACCTCATTCTTTTCTGTCTTTCCATTAGAGCTATACAATTCTGCATCAATTAACTCCATATTTCTGATATTAATTTTTCTAGTAAATAGTAAGCAGTTCTTAATTTTATATATAATGACCTCAAGATGATTAAAGCAATGTGTATTTATTAATCACTTCCATAAAACAGAAAGCAATTAGAAAATGCTCAACTATTTAACATTCTAGTTGTTTTATAGTATTTTGTTGTTTTTACTTTTAAAAGTACATGGAACGTACTTTAGAAAATCCTAAGAGATATATTTTATGCATTAAGTCATGGGATTCAAGGAGAAATATATTTTAAAAACTCTAATATAGATTATTACATGGCATCTAGTTCATTTACAATCTTCCAGTTGCCATGAAAATATTCACTACTGATTTTATAGATTAGATGAGGTGATTTTTCTTCTGTAAATTTTGCCGTTTGGTTTTTGATGAGAATTCCTGGAAAGAAGGTATTTCAGCCAGTTGATTCAAAGTATAGAGAGGTGAGGACAATGTCATTCTATGGGTCAAGGGACTATTTACCTTACCAGAGGCTAACTCTAGCCCTTTAAGTAACCTATGTCAGAACTAACATCCTCTGATTAATAGATAAATGTTTCATGAAATCTATGCACATAGCTGACCACTAAATCCATTTACCTGAAGGTTTAGAATGTATTCTGATGACATATAGAATCTTCTATTTTGCTGAAATCACCTCTCTGATGTACCCACCAATGTGTAATGAAATTGTCTTTCTTTATGATTTTCTGCATTATTTAAAAATTCAAAACTTTATGAAACTGCTTCTACATTGGGGCATGGAACCATGGTCTCTCAAAATGTTTCCAGAATACATTATCATTTATTCCTTTTAATCTGAAAGCTGGATTTTGCATCAATAGACCTTCTTTGAAAGCCTTTGCTGTGCAAACATTGCTAGTGAGGTTGCACATTCTAGTGATGATTCACATACTGGATACATTAGACACTTCACTGGGATTGAGGGTACGGTTCACGGTAGGGCATGTACAGAGTCTTGACCTCATACAGCACAGTAATCATAATAGCAACAATAATAATACAAATGACAATGATAGGAACAAAAACAATGATAATAATAACAGAATAAAGAGAGGAGGTAAAAGATTATTTGACTTCAACAGTCTGTTTCTATGAGCTCACCCTTTTTGTTATATGTTTACATCTCTCACTAAATTTTACTTTCATTTGATTTTATTTTTTTCCAACTGGCTGACTTGTTTTTGTAGAAAACAATTTAAATTGTTCTTTAAATCAAGAGACAGTGATTAACCATGAACTGGGAAATGTGGATGGCTCAAGACTAGAAGAGGAACTGAAGATACACTGTCAAGCCTGATTGCTAGTAGAGTAGGTCAGAGCAGACCCCCTGATTCTCTCTTCCATTACTAAATTCCAGCCATCCTTAAATTATGACTTCTCAGTGGCTTCTTTAGTTCTTTCTTTCACTCAACTTCCAATGTTTTCTCATACTTTACAAATTACCCATTTGCTTATCAATAGACAGTCCTGCCTGTTTCCTATATGAACAGAGTCTGTCTCCTTAAATTGTTTATTTTTTAGATGTATTAGAAGAACTTTTATATTGATCGTTATTCCTTCATGTGTGTATGTTTACGAATGCTTAAGTGCAAACAAGCCATGTAGTATACAGAGGAAAACTTTGGGGGTTAGTTCTTTTCTTCTGCGGATAACTCACTGGAACTTTTTTTTTTTCTGTCATCAGGCTATGCTGTAGTGCTTTTACCCACTGGGACAGTTCAAATTCCAGTTTTTGATACTTTAACCCAAATATGTATGAGTTGAGACTCAAGTCTGCCATTATCATGTACCTGACCTTCACTGAAACAGATGACAGACTTACATCATCTCAACAGTGTAATAAAAGTTCCGTGGATGCAGTGTGGATGATTCTATAATGCCTTCAGCTAGTCACTTTTGTCTGTAACCTCTAACCCTTGGGGAATCATTCTATTTATAAACTACAAACACACACACACACACACACACACACACACACACACACACACACGCACACGCACATGCACACGCACATATACATACACACACACATACACATACACACAGCGGACATGGGAAGTAGGGTGGAGAAGCAGCAGTGTTGAACAAAGTGGTCTCAATGTCTCAGTGCAGACAGATGCTTGTGCTGTCTCAGCTTTCCTCAGAAAAGATTCTGAAGAAGTCAGCTGAATGACTTAAGGATACTGTGGGCCTATATTCCAAATACATCATTAATTCATGCATGGAACATGGATATGATTGACACTTAAAAGGGCCTGGGTTTTAGGTTCCCATTAAGCATGAGTCTGCCAGCTGAGTGTCATGAGTGGAAACACCAAACCAGGCACTTGTGACTTCATGTAAGTCCCATCATTCACAGATTCTTTCACCACAGTACATCAGAAGTCCTATTTCTTTATATGTTGCTGTGAAGGTTTAATAAGATACACTAATAGCATTTTGTTTTCTTGTGTGTGAGACAAGTCCTCACTATTTAGCCCTATCTGGGCTGGAGTTTACCATATAGAACATGTTGGCCTCAAAATCACACAGATTGAATGATTCTTTCTCCCAGGTGCTGGGATTAAATGTACGAATCACCATTTGAAGCTTCAAATAATGTTTTTAATCATAACCTGGCGAATGAATAGTAAGTTGCATTCAATATCAAACATTACTTGGGGGGGGGCAAAACTCCAGTCTTTGCTTACCATATTGATATGATCAAAAGACTGATACTTTAAGCTTATGTTTTCATGTGGTCATCAATATTGGGTCACCTCCTTCTTAGGTTTAAAGTAACTGTAATCTGGAAAACTGGAAGAACCTGGTAGATTTCAAGAGAAGGTTCTTTTTTCTCTTGAATTTTTTTCAGCATTTTAGTTTCCAGAAGCTGATCTAAGACACAAATAGGATAGATTTTCTAAGGGTGTATGTGTTTGGAAGGACAGGATAGGGAGGTTACATGAACAAAAGTGAGAAACTGACACATCTACAGCCTTGAGCTATTGCCGCTCTAGAAAACCCACATTCCTCCCTCCTCTGAGAGGTTTATGTCAACTTGTACACAGAAATATTTATGGTGCTGAGACCTTGCATCCTTATCTCTGCTAAGAGGGTGTCATCTTTACCACAGAGGCTAACCACATGCTCAGGGAACACTTCTTTGTGATTTCTGCATATTGTTTGCCTCTTCTAACATCATGCAAAGTCTGTGAGCAAGTGGGTCTCTAGTTGCAAATATAGTAGAGGATGGTCGAATCGGCCATCAATGGGAGGAGAGGCCCTTGGTATTGCAAAGATCATATGCCCCAGTACAGAATATGCCAAGGCCAGAAAGGGAGCAGGAGTGAGTGGGCTGGGTAGCAGGGTGAGAAGAGGGCATTAGGGGCCTTTGAGGATAGCATTTGAAATGTAGATGAAGGACATCTGGGTTCTTTCCAGCTTCTGGCTATTATAAATAAGGCTGCTATGAAAATAGTGGAGCATGTGTCCTTATTACCAGTTGGAAAATCTTCTAGGTATATGCCCCGGAGTGGTATTGCTGGATCCTCTGGTAGTATTATGTCCTGTTTTCTCAGGAACCACCAGATTGAATTCCAGGGTGGTTGTACAAGCTTGTAATCCCATCAGCAATGGAGGAGTGTTCTGCTTTCTCCACATCCTCACGAGCATCTGCAGTCACCTGAATTTTTAATCGTAGCCATTCTGACTGGTGTGATGTAGAATCTCAATGTTGTTTTGATTTTCATTTCCCTGATGGTTAAGGATGTAGAAATTTTTTTCAGGTGCTTCTCAGTCCTTTGATATTCCTTACTTGAGAATTCTTTGTTAACTCTGTACCCCATGTTTAATGGGGTTATTTGAATTTCTGTAGTCCAACTTCTTGAGCTCTTTTTATATATTGGATATTAGTCCATACCAGATTTAGGACTGGTTAAAATCCTTTCCCCATCTGTTGGTGGACTTTTTGTCTTATTGACAGTGTCCTTTGCCTTACAGAAGCTTTTGCAATTTGAAAAGGTCCCATTTGTTTATTCTTGATCTTAGAGCACAAGCCATTGCTGTTGTGTTTAGGAAATTTTCCCCAGTGCCCATATCTTCGAGGCTTTTCCCCACTTTCTCCTCTATAAATTTCAGTGTCTCTGGTTTTATTAGGAGTTCTTTGATCAACTTAGACTTGAGCTTTCTAAAAGGAGATAAAAATGGATCTTCTACATGATAACAGCCAGTTGTGCTAGCACCATTTGTTGAAAATGCTGTCTTTTTTCCATTGGACGGTTTTAGCTCCCTTGTCAAAGATCAAGTGATCATAGGTGTGAGGAGTCATTTCTGGGTCTTCAATTCTATTCCCTTGATCTACAAATGTGGTACATTTACACAATGGAGTACTTCTCAGCTATTAAAAACAATGATTTATGAAATTCTTGGGAAATGGAGGTATATGTAGGATATCATCCTTAATGAGGTAACCCAATCACAAAAGAAGTCATTAGACATGCAAACACTGATTTGTGGATATTAGCCCAGAAACTTAGAAAACCCAAGATACAATTTGCCAAACACAAGAAAATCAAGAAGCAGGAAGACCAACGTTTGGATACTTCATTCCTCCTAAAATAGGGAACAGATTACCCATGAAAGGAGTTATAGAGACAGAGTTTGGATCTAAGGTGAAAGGATGGACTATTCAGAGACTACCCCACCTCTGGGTCAATCCCATAATCAGCCACCAAACCCAGACACTATTGCATATGCCAGCAAGATTTTGCTGACTTGACCATGATATAGCTGTGTCATGTGAGGGTATGCCGGTGCCTGGCAAATACAGAAGTGGATACTCACAGTCATCTATAGGATGGAACACAGGTCCCCCAATGGTAGAGCTAGAGAAAGTACATAAGGACCTGAACGGGTGTGCAACCCTATGGGTGGAACAAAAATATCAACTAACCAGTACCCCTAGAGCTGGTGTCTCTAGCTGCATATGTAGGAGAAGATGGCCTAGTCTGCTCTTGCAAGCACCAGACTGGCCAGCAAGAACAATGTTGCAACAGGATCTTTCTGCACACATTTATTGGGAGAGCTTGATTGCAGAGGTGAAGTGACCCCAAGACTAGAACTGGTGCTGCTTATATAGGCCTAGGAGAGGCATGTCTCACACCTGGATTGGTTGTGCTTTGGTTATGCTTACCCCCTCATTTGCATGCCTACATCTGATTGGTTAACTTCTCTCTCATCTGATTGTTTAACTTCACTCTCATCTAATTGGTTAACCTGTCTCTCATCTGATTGGTTAACTTGTCTCTCATCTGATTGGTTATATTGTCTCTCATCTGATTGGTTAATTTTGGTTAATTCTCAAAACCTCATCTTGGCAAAAAAACCTTTATTGCCTATGTATGCATGGTGGCCAGCTGTAGCCAGCGCCACACTGCAACAGCACATGTGTCTTCCCACAGTCAGCCATCATTTGGAAGAGAGGCCCCTTGGTCTTGCAAACTTTATTTGTCATATATACAGGCCCAAGAAGTTTAAGTGGGTTGATAGAGGACCAGGGCAGGGTGAGGTTGTGATAGCCTTTGAAATGTAAATAAAGAAAATATATAAAAAAAAAGAAAGAAAAAGAAAAAGAAAAAGAAAACGAAAAAAGCTGTGCAATGATAGCACTGAGGCCTGAGGGTCTGAACCTCTCCTAAACAGCTTTAGGAGAGATCCTTGGTATTGCAAAGATCATAGGCCCCAGTAGAGGGGAAAGCCAGGGCCAAGAAGGGGGAGTGAGCAGGTTGGAGATCAGGGCAGGGGGGAGGGTATAGGGGACTTTGGGGATAGCATTTGAATTGTAAATGAAGAAAATATTTAATGAAAATGCCTTAAAATAAAATTAAAATATAATAATAAAAAATAAAAAAGAAGAACTTTAGAGCTGTTTGCTCATTATTGTGGCCATAGCATTAATGAAAGATGAGTAGCTTACCAGTGTACTTCAGGAAGGAGGAATAGTATTAAAAGAGACTGAACACACAGTGCGTGTTTCTTTGTTTGTTTGTTTGTTTGTTTGGATAGATAAGAGCATGCCTATAACTGTAAAGCCAAAGAGCCGCATCTTTCTCTAAGCTTTGTACACTTGGGCTCTAAATTTATAGAAGAATGAAAACTGTTAGGAGGCACAATTAACATTGAATAATGACTACCAATGGTATAGACTTGATTGTCAGTTCAGTTTTGTTTCTTGAACCAAAGTGCAGCATAAACCATGACGTACCAAACTCACATCTCACAGGAAAAGGTAATAAATCTTTGAAGTGAAAAACTAAAAGAAATATTTGTTTTCTGGAGATTTATCTTTAAATTTATTATAAACAAAACAAAACAAAACAAAAACAAAAAATAAAAACATTCATAAGCACACACACACACACACACACACACACACACACACACACACACACACACACATACACACATGTTCCTTTGCTGTAAAAGCCTTTATTTGTGAAAACACAATTGCCCATTCCTATATGTTGAGATAGACACAATCACAATTCCACATTCAAACCTTCCAATCAGACCCTCAGGCCTCAGTGCTATCATTGCACAGCTGCAATCTGCTCTTCCTGTCCCAGGCTAAGGTGAGGGATACCTGGAGTAGTAACCAGACCACAGCAAAGGATGGGCTGATATCTTGCTTCTCAGGGAGGACTGGTTTATACTGCCCAGCATCTCACCTCTTGATGATGACTTTTCTGGTAGAAATTTAACTACTGTAGAATATCATAAATTCACAGTTCTTAAGAAAACACAAAACAGTTCTATTTTGAGATTTCCTCTGTTTGTATTCACCCTGGGCATTTGTACTCATAGGTGTTTTAACACTGCTTAATCTGCCTACATACATAGTCCTTGATAGAATCAAGCACTGAGAGCAAGAAAATGAAAAAGATGATTCAAGAATGTAGTAAGAATGATAAAGGGGGATCATAGAGTGTTTCTTGTGGATATCTGGGCTCCTCAATACCTAGGGATACAAATTACTCTTGGAGAAGTTAGGCAACAATCTGTAAGACATTTGCCTCTTCAGAGTAGACTCTAATCCAGCTCCACTGAATTCTTTGTGGAGTCTGTGAGATCAGCTCATCCTCCTTTAGCATTCTTTTAAGTTTATTTCTTTTTTCTTTTTTCTTTCTTTTTTTTTTATACTATGTGGTTCCATATACTTCATGATGGCCCAGAATTAATATTTAGCTGAAAATGCCCTAAACACTTGATCTTATTCCTTCTAACTTTTGAGTTCCAAAATTTCAGGGTGATCTGACATATGCAGCTATCATATCATTCTTTTACTTTTCATTTTGTGCTTACTTTGGTGTTCCTTCTTCTTGAATTTCATGTATTTTGGGAACTGTATTTTGGGTATTCCTAGCTATTGGGCTAATATCCACTTATCAGTGAGCCCATATCATGTGTGTTCTTTTGTGATTGATTTACCTCACTCAGGATGATATACTCCAGATCCATCCAATTGTACAAGAATTTCATGAAATCATTGTTTGTAATAGTTGAGTAGTATTCCATTGTATAAATGTACCACATTTTCTGTATCCATTTCTCTGTTTATGGTCATCTGGGTTCTTTCAAGTTTCTGGCTATTATAAAGAAAGCTTCTATGAATATAGTGGAGCATGCATCCTTATTACATGTTGGAGTATCTTCTGGGTATATGCCCAGGCATGGTATTTCTGGAATGGGTAGTACTATATTCAATTTTCTGAGGACTGTGAAACTGGTTTCCAGAGTGGTTGTACCAGCTTGTAATCCCACCAGTAATGGAAGAGTGTCCCTCTCTCTCCATATTCTTGCCAGCATCTGCTGTCACCTGAGTTTTTGATTTTAGCCATTCTTACTTTTCTTAGGTGGAATCTCAGTGTTGTTTTGGTTTGCATTTCCCTGATGATTAAGAATGTTTAACCTTTTTTTAAAGGTGCTTCTCAGCCATTTGTATTCCTCAGTGAGAATTCTTTGTTTAGCTCTGCACCCCGTTTTTAATAGGGTTATTTGGTTTTCTGGAGTCTAACTTCTTGAGTTCTTTGTATATATTGGGTATTAACCCTTTATTGTCTTTAGGATTGGTAAAGATCTTTTCCCAATATGTTGATTGCCTTTTTGTCTACTGACAGTGTCCTTTGCCCTACAGATGCTTTCCAATTTTATGAGATCCTATTTGACAATTCTTAGAGCATACACCTTTGCTGTCCTGTTCAGGAAATTTCCCCCTGTGAACCTGTATTGGAGGCTTTTCTCAAAATCTATTCTACTATTTTTAACACCACTTCATGGTAAAAGTCATTGAAAGATTAGGACTTCAAGGCCCATAACTAAACATAGTAAAAACAATATACACCAAACCAGTGGCCAACATCAAACTAAATGGAAAAAAAAAAACATGAAGCAATCCCACTAAAATCAGGAACTAGACAAGGCTGCCCACTCTTTCCCTATTTATTTAATATACTTGGATTCCAATCCAGAGCAATTAGACAACAAAAGGAGATTAAAGGGATTCAAATAGCACTGTAAACTGTTAAGAAGCTCAATATACAATTGTTAACTGTGTAGCACGTGCACAGAACTAATAAATCTTTATATATGTTGTCTTAGAGTTACTAATTTAAAAACAAATTGTATTCATACACCTCTTCAAGGTTCATAATCCAATATAGTTAGTAACATTTCCAGATGCCCTCATTGAGTCTTGGGTGTCTCCCTTATCCCAGGTCTCTGTCTTACTCTGGACACTAAACCAAACAAACTTAAGAAGAAATGTATTATTTCATTTCGCATGTTACTACTGAATGTTAAAGGAATATGGAATAAAAATTTAGGTGAAGGTTCAAAGCTGAAACTTCAGAGGAACTATTTTTCTGATTTGAAACATAGCTCAGGTTTAGCTATTTTTCATTTCTTCCTTTTTTAAATAATTTATTTATATATTCACCACTCTCTCTTCTCCTGCCATTCCTAGGCTCACATGTCCCTACTCTTTTTAACCCTTTGCCATTTCCTCAGAAAAGGGGAAACCTTTCATGAGTAAGAACAAAATACTCATAGGAGGGAGGGGATTGGGAGTGAGGGAGGAGGGGAATGTGGAAAAAGGTTGACAGGATCAGGTGTTGGATGAGACTGGAGTGATGTACAAGAGATCAGGAAATTGAGCTCAGGTGTGTAGCGGTGGGGGATTGGGAACTGGGGGAAGCCACCAGAAAATCCCAGATCACAGAAAAGCAAGAGGCTCCCAGGACTTAAAAAGGATATTAGCTGAAATACCCAACAAAGGGGAGAGAGAACCTTTAGTGACCATATCCAGTGGTTAGATGTGGCCCCTAGTTGAGGGATGAGGCCACCCATTGTGAGCACCCTACTTGCCAGCAAAGCAGAAGCCACAACAGGATCCTTCTGTAACAACTTTATTGGGAGAGCATTTACTGAGTAGGCAAGAAGACCCTGAGCCCAGAACTGGTGCTGCTTATATAGGCCTAGGAGAGGCATATCTCACACCCAGATTGGTTATGCATTCTACCTCATTTGCATGTTCCTCATTAGATTGGTAATTCACTCTCAGTACTTCACTGAGCCTCATTATCATACTTCATTTGCATGTCTCTCATCTGATTGGTTATTCTCTCTCAGTACCTCACTGAGCCTCATTATCCTGCCAGGGCCAGGTAATCACTTGGTGAAAAACTTTACTGTATATATACACAATGGTTGTTTACCTAGACTTATGGCAGTAGCCAGCGCCACGTTGTAATGGCATATGTGGCTTTCCACAACCCATCAATTGACAAAAATTTAACCCAGAATTGGTTCTGTCTAAAGGAAATACAGGGACAAAGAATGGATCAGAGACTGAAGGAAATTCCATTCAGAAACTGCTCCTTCGAGATGTGGATCCATACCATATGCAGTCATCAAACCAAGATACTATTGCTAATGCCAAGAAGAGCTTACTGACAGATTCCTGCTATAGCTGTCTACTGAGAGATTCTGCCTGGGCCTGAACAATACAGATGCTAATTCTTGCAGCAAACCCACAGACTACAAATCACAGGGAGGAAAATGGAGGAGTTAGGGTAAGGACTGAAGGAACTGAAGGGATTTGAATCCCCATAGGAAGAACAATAATATCACCAACCATAACCCCAGAGTTCTCAAACCAAAAACTACACATGCAGGGACCGTTGGCTCCACCTACATATGTAGCAGAGGATGGCCTTATCTGGCATCTATGGGTGCAGAAACCCTTTATCCTGTGATTCCCTACCATAGGGGAATGCTCTGATAGTGAGTGGTGAGGCAAAAGTGGACATATGTGTGGGGGAGCACCCTCATAGGGTGTACAAGTAAAGAGAAATGTGGGATAGGAAAAGGGGTTTGCTAATGGCAAACTGGTAAGAGGATAAAGTTTGAAAAGTATATAGAGTATCAAATAAAAATAACAATTAATATAAAAACATAATAATTCATAAAAAAGAACCTGACCTGACACCTCTAATTACAGCACACACATCCTGTACCACTAAAGACAGACAAGGCAGTCCAGATTGAGGAAGGGGATCCAAGGTAAGCAACAGAGCAACAACAGCCTTGTAGGGCCATGGTTATGGGGGAAAGAGGGGAGTCGGAGAGAACCTGTGTCCTGCCAGTGTTCAGGTGCTCTGGGTGGGCAGAGAACTGCACACTATACACATAGCCCTGTGTGGCTGTGGGGATGTGTTAAGCCACTGATCCCATCTAGGTGTGTGGTGGAAAAGGGACAGCCCTAGGTACCAGGTTCTCAGCCTCTGACATCCCACCCTAGATACAGCAGAATAACTGAGAACAGAATAGGGGTTTTGGAGTGGCACTCAGGCCCAGGGATGAAGGGAAGGGAGGGCAGGGGGAGAGGGGGCACTGAATAGTCCCCACATGGGTGAGAGTCTTTTGACAGGTCTGTGGCTGGATCACAGGTTGGCTTTCTAGCAGGAGGTTTGATGCTGCTCATTAGGGGAAAGCATATCCCATTCTTCAAGCATGGCTGGACTTGATGAGCAGAGACAGTCTATGGTTTTAGAGCTTTATTGTAGGAAGGCAGGGAGAAAGGAGAGAAAGTGGAAAGAGAGAAACTGGCCATGGCCATGTGGAGAGAAGAGGGAAGGGAAAGAGAGAAGGAGGTCTAGAGAATAAGAAAGGTGAGAGCTAAAGAGAGCTATAAGGTGACAAGCAGCCCCTCTTATAGTGCATTGAGCTATCTTGCTGTTGCCAGGTAACTGTGGGGAGAAGTATATCTGGCTATAGTCAGATGACTGTGGTGGTGGAGTCTAGCCAGAATGCCAGAAGCTTGGGGCATTGTAAGACTGATAGTCATAGAATTATGGACAGGCACTTGATTCTGGGAACATGGCTCTCCTTTCCTTCCTTTGTAGATTTCTCTATTGGTTCACTGGAGCAAGCACCACTCAACAAAAATAGTCTGCCTAACACAGTCCCACCAGTCTCTTCTCTGATTCTTAGGGTACACATATGAAAACCAAGCTGTATATCTGTTAAAAAATATGTAGGGATCATAGATTCAGCCCTTGCACACACTTTGGTTGGTGGTCCAGTTTCTATGTTTACCCATATGTCCAGGTCAGTTGCCTCTGTAGGACTTCCTGTGGTGTCCTTTACCTCGCAGGTTCTCTAATTTCTATCACCCTCTGTTCCACAAGATTCCCTGAGAGTTGTCTAATATTTGACAGTGGGGACTCTACATCTGTTTCCATCAGATGAATGAATGGCTGAAGACTTCTTCCCTTCATTCAGGAGACAGCTGTGCTAGGTCTCAGTCTGCTAGCACAGGAGAGTATCATTAATCTTGTTATAGTTTGAGTCTTTCCGAAGAAACGGGTATCAAGTTGGAGCAGTCATTTGTGGTCCATTCCTACCATTTCTGCTCCATCTTAATTCAAGTGAATCTTGTTGGCTGGACAAAATTTGACTCAAGGTATTGTGTCCATTTCCCTCCAATGGAAGTCCCACTTGGCTAGAGGAGGTCTCCACTTCAGTCTCCATATCTCCAACTGCCAGGAGTTTCAACAAGGATGAACCACATAAACACTAGGAGCTTCCCCCACCCCAGGTCGCAGGCTATTCCCAGAGATGCCCTCTATTGGTTTCCTTTCTCTGACTCAGCCTTTTCCTGCACCCTCACACCCACCACACTGGATCACTTTCCCCATTCCTCTCTTCACCCACTCTCTTACCTAGTTAACTCCATTTATCCATCTATCATGCATATTTTCTTTCTCCATCTGAGTGAGATATAAGCTTCTTGACTTGAGTCCTCCTTGTGACTTAGATTCTTTGACTCTGTGGACTGTAGCATGAGTATCCTGTACTTTATAGCTAATGTCCACTTACAAATGAGTAATATGTTTGTGTCATTTTTGGTCAGGATTACCTCACATGAGTTTATATTTTATGGTTCATTTTCCTGCAAATTTACTGATGTTATTGTTTTGAATGGCTATATTGTTTTCTATTGTTTAGATTTACGACATTTTCTTTATCCATTCTTTAGGTGAGGGACATCTAACTTGTTTCACATGTTTTGCTAGTACAAGTAAAGCCTCCATAAAAATATTTGGGAAGCCTTGTGATATATTGGAGCATATTTTAGTAAATGCTATGTATTTTTATTTGATTTTCTGACCGTATATACTTCTTTCCTATCTCATTCATTACCTGATCCTGCCCCCTTTTTTCCCACCAACACCTGTCTCCCTCCCAGGTTGCCCATCTCTCCCTCCCTCCCTCCCTCCCTCCCTCCCTCCCTCCCTCCCTCCCTCCCTCCCTCCCTCCCTCCCTCCCTCCTCCCTTCTTCTCTCCTTCCCTCCCTCCCTCCCTATATCTTCTGTGATTTTTTTGTTCCCCCATCTATGTAGAATTGAAGTATGCATGCTTTGGTTTAACGTCTTCTTCAGCTCAATATGGTTTGTGGGTTGTATTATGGGTATTCTGAGACTTAGGGCTAATACACAATTATCAGTGAGTAGGGACCATATGTGATCTCTTTTGCCTGGGTTACCTCATTCAGGATGGTATTTTCTACTTCCATCTATTTGTCTGTGCTTTTCATGAACTCAATGATAGCTTTATAGTATTCCATTGTACAAATGTACCACACTTTCTGTATCCATTTCTCTGTTGAGGGACATCTGGGTTGTTTCCAGTTTCTGTCTATGATAAAAAGTCTGCTATAAACATGTTGCAGCATGAGTACTTGTTATATGTTGGCATATGTTTTGGGTATATGCCCAGTAGTGGTATAGCTGGGTCTTCAGGTAGAAATATTTCCAATTACCCGAGGAACTTCCAGATTGTTTTCCAAAGTTGTTTTAACAATTTGTGCAGCACATATATAAAATTGCAAAGATACAGAAAAGATTAGCATGGCCCCTGTGCAAGGGGGGTCTATTTTTTTTCGTACTTCATTGTCTCACTTCTAAAGTTCATTTACAAAATATTAAGGTTTAAAAAAAGCAACAAGCACGCCTTTACCTCATCACTCAGGAGGCAGAAGCAAAGGAAACTGAGTCCCTCTCAGTCCTACAGAACGAGCTCCAGAGCAGCTAGGGTAGCACAAAGAAAAGCTGTCTCAGAAAAAACAAACAAACAAACAAACAAACACATCCCAAACAAACAAAAACCACCACCCCAGAAAACATTAAAAAAATTTCATGACAAAAAGACCTTAAAATGACACCATCACTGAGTGCACCTGAACCTGAACATGGAGGAAACTCCCAGCATGGCAGTATCCAGTCAGTGGAGAGGTACACGGCTCCCAGATTAAAACAAGTTACTGCATCAATACTAACAGTCCTGAGTTTGATCATTTGGATACAGTTGTATAATATAAATTATTGTCCCTCGAATGAAATGAGGAACATGTGTGCCTCAATTTTGTTTGTTTGTTTTGGTTCTATGACCTAGGCTCTTGCTATATTCTTTTTTCAACAATTATGTCTTGGCCTATTAATTGCCAGAATCACAGTGTAATCTACTACATTTAGCAAATTTCAAGTATTACCACCTTTTTTATAAGACCTAAAATTGTATTTGAATTAAATTGGGAAGATAGGACAACATACGAGTTGGGTAAAAATAATCCACTTATCTTTGAACTACACTTGCAACTGTTCACCAAATTTGATATTATATTTTATGAACAAAGGAAACATTTATAGCATTGAGAAAAAGTTACACATGAAACAAAAAGCAAAACAAAATTGTAATCAGCTAACATGAGAAATCAAAGACATTTCTTCTCTTAATTGTACTTTCTTTCTTTTTCTCTTTTTTTTATTACGTATTTTCTTCAATTACATTTCCAATGCTATCCCAAAAGTCCCTCCCCCCACTCCCCTACCCACCCATTCCCATTTTTTGGCCCTGGCATTCCCCTGTACTGGGGCATATAACGTTTGCCTGACCAATGGGCCTCTCTTTCCATTGATGGCCGACTAGGTCATCTTTTGATATATATGCAGCTAGAATCAAGAGCTCTGGGGTACTGGTTAGTTCATAATGTTGTTCTTCTGATAGGGTTGCAGATCTCTTTAGCTCCTTGGACACTTTCTCTAGCTCCTCCATTGGGGGCCCTGTGATTCATCCAATAGTTGACTGTTAGCATCCACTTCTGTGTTTGCTAGGCCCCGGCCTAGTCTCACAAGGGACAGCTATATCACCGTCCTTACAACAAAGGCTTGCTAGTGTATGTAATGGTGTCATCGCTTGGAGGCTAATTATGTGATGGATCCCTGGATATGGCATTCTCTAGATGGACCATCCTTTTGTCTCAGCTCCAAACTTTGTCTCTGTAACTCCTTCCATGGGTGATTGTTTCCAATTCTAAGAATAAGCAAAGTGTCCACACTTTGGTCTTCGTTCTTCTTCAGTTTCATATGTTTTACATATTGTACCTTATATCTCGCTATACTATGTTTCTGGGCTAATGTCCACTTATCAGTGAGTACATTTCAGTTGAGTTCTTTTGTGATTGGGCTACGTCACTCAGGATGATGCCCTCCAGGCCCAAACAAGACAGTTTGTCTTGCCTGGCAGTGGTGGCACATGCCTTTGATCCCAGCACTTGGGAGGCAGAGACAGGCAGATTTCAGAGTTTGAGGCCAGCCTGGTCTTCAAAGAGATTTCTAGGACAGTCAGGGCTACACATAGCAACCCTGTCTCAGACAAACAAACAAGCAAATGAACAAACAAACAAAAACAATTTGTTATAACATTAATGGAAATTCAGGCTGTTATTTTAGGGGGGACTCTTTATTCAGTTTTATGGGAGTTTAAGAAATCAGAAAGAACACAATTCTGAAGGCTTTAGGGCAAAGCATGCCCATTCACCTGAGTAGATTTGTCCTCTCTCCAACAGGATAGAAAAATGACCTCTGTTCTGTCAAGATAGATAGGAGAGGACAGTCCCAATGTTCTTGCAGCTTTGTTTCTCTTCACAGCAGACTATGTTCTGTAATCAAAATACTTGTTTGTTGGAGTCATGAATTATTACAAGAAATGAATAAGGATCAACACATTCCATTTTTACCTTTAACTCTGGTTGGAAAGTTAATCAGGGAATTTATCCAGTTTCTTCCCACAAATACAGTAGTAGGGAGTATTACAGTCAGTATCTTCTATTCTTGCTTTAGATAAAAATACACATCCTCTAGACGTAAAGTTCATTTTCTTTATTTTCATGTCACTGAAGAGCAAAGACAAAAGTGGGCAACTAGTAAATTTTGAACATTCACTGAAAAAAATCATGATTTAAAAAATTCTATTGGCCAAAGTATACAGAATATATAGCCTAAGTTTAGCCTAAGTTCATCATGAAAGTATTTTCTTCTAAGTTCATTATAAAGAAATGGTCTCTTATCACACCAAAACTCTATATCAATTTTCACACTCACAAGTGTTTAATCAGTGTTTAAATCTGATTTTCAATATTTTCAAAGAATTGCTTTCCCATTTATATTTTGTCAATAAGAATGCTAGGACGATAGTAAAGCAGATGTGTTTGGCATACAAAACAAGGTTTTATAGGTTTGTGTTTTAAGGAGAAAGGGCATATTTGAAATATAGTCACAGATGAGTGCTTGTAACTAATATTTTTGCATTGTTTCCCTTTATTCCTAAGCACACCATAGCTAACGGGTCTTCACAGACACA
Organism: Mus musculus; assembly: GCF_000001635.26. Lineage (NCBI taxonomy): Eukaryota > Metazoa > Chordata > Mammalia > Rodentia > Muridae > Mus > Mus musculus. Next base: position 130,116,139 of record NC_000072.6, read on the forward strand.
TAGTAATCTACTGAATTCCCTGTCTGCAACAGAACTCTAATTTCTGCAGGATGATATTTTAGGGACCATAACTATCTTTCTGTTAAAAAAAAAGTCAGCTAAATAAAAAAGTAAATTATAACACAGACAAATTACCACAAAAACAGGAGCACTGTGCATTCTGGAACACATGGGCTACATAGCAAAATGAAGTAAAAAGGTAATTATTTAATAATTGATAATTAAGATTATCTTGTATAAATCAACAGAAATGAGATTTCTCCTCAAGTTGAGGTGTTAGGAGGAATTGGACAAATCTCAGATGGTCAGGGAAACACTCTTGCTAGTTTTTCCTAAAAAGCAGAACTAAGGAATGTACTCAAAACAAAGATCCTCAATAATAAATCCGGCCAGGCATTGTGGGACACAATCCATCATCCCAGTTGTGAGGAGATGACGGTAGATGGATCACAGTTCAAGGTTAACCTTCAATACAGAGGTAGTTTGAGGCTATCCTGGGTTAATGAGACTCTGTCACATGAGAGAAAGAGTGTGAAATCCACTGAAACCACATGGAACTGCCAAAGGATGAGTCGTTAGCAAAATAAAACATTTTGGAATTTTGGATTTAGGATGAAGAAAAATAGAATATTCATATTCATCAAATTTAGGAATGGTGAAAAAAAGAAATAATCAGATAAGATGAAAAATATATGTTTTGGATTCTGAGTGTTCAAAGACAAAGGAAGATTGTGAACTGGAAAATAGGTAATGGGAAAGAATAAAGGATGTGAAAACTTAAACTAAGTGTGTATATAGGCTTTAAGGAAAACCACTACTTAGTAAGCTTATAGTTGACAAAGACAAAACAGACTCCATATTTCTTTGGAGGTTTAGAGTCTTGTGTGTGTGTGTGTGTGTGTGTGTGTGTGTGTGTGTGTGTGTGTGTGTGTGAGTGTGTGTGTGTAATTTTTTACATGTATGCTTGTTTGTTTTGGATGGGTAAATTTTGTCTTATTGTGATTTTGATTTTGTTTTTACTTGCTTGATTTTATATTCCTTTTGTTTTTTTTCGTTTGTTTTTTTTTGTTTTTGTTTTTTGTTTTTTGTTTTTTTTTTTGCAGAGATAGAAATAACATGATGTTGAGTCTGTAGTAAGGTAGGGAACAGTAAGGCATATTCAGTATGAAGGGAAACAGATCAAAATATAAAATTTAACTATAAAAGGTACATTTTCTATAAAAATGTAACTAATATGAGAATCAAAATTTAGAAAAGTGTTACAATTACAGACGATATTAGTTTTTAAAGAGACACCAAAGTACAGGGCAAAGGATACCTACAGAGAAATTACTGCCTGGTCAGGTAGATGACAGAGTTCTCCCAAACAGCACAGGCTATTGCACCTGCCCTTGGGTTTCATAAATATGTGATAAGGCCTTGTTTCTGAAAATACTCCTCATTTTGACATCAGGACCCAAGAATTCAATTACAAACCAATATGGAAATACCTTCCCCTAGGCAGGCTTTCAAGGGGTTAGTAGGTTATCTAAAGCTTTTAGGGGAGAAAAGGTATGAGTAGTCCTATCCTGCACTGGACCTTGTATGCTACAATGGTGACCTGCTAGACAAGACCTATTTTAGGATCAATAAATGTATTCTTATTGGATATGAGGCCTTTACCATGGGAGGCAAGCATGCTTGAATTGTAATCTAAATCAGAAATCCAATATTGGGAAGGTCAAATGCCCCACGTTCAAACTTGCTATAATCTCTCTGCTAAGTGAGCAGTGGTTAACATTTACAACTATAGCCTAGACCTGTAATGCTCTCAATGTCCATCAGAGAAGCTTCTTTATTCGGTGAGGCAGAGGCCATGCAGTGTGTCAGAATTTGCCAAACTGCTTTGGAGAAGTGTTTATGTGCTGAGCCCTAAAGGAGACATCTATATCAACTTCTTCCTTTCCATACCACCAACAAGTCTCAGGGAATAGCAGGGAAGAGAAAATAAAAAAGGTAGCACCAGAGAAGAAGGAAGGCTTTGTGAAATTCTGCCTTCTAGACTTCTAGACAAGATTTTTTTTTTAAAGTTTAGTTCATTTTAGAAACCATTATTAGGTGACAGCTGCTGAAAAAGTGAGATTCACTTCTTTATTGAGTGTGTGGCTATTGTTGGATTTTCTGGTTCCAGTGCATGGCCTACAACCATGCACCTGTGGACTGTTGATTAGCAAGGCAGGAAGTTATCATGTGAGATGTTAGAGATTTGAGTAGCAGCAGGGGCAGATATGTTCATATATTATTTGATGTATATATGGTACTAAAGAAAAAGTCATATTATTAAGAAAGTTAATCAGTAAACAGATTTCTACCAGATTGTAGATAAAAAATAAACTTGAGATTCACACAACACACCTTTAAATGGAAGGAAAGCATTCATATGTATGTATATATAAACATGTACTTATATTTATAAGTAACTGAAAATAATATAAGCTAACAACAATAAAAATGTTAAATGAATATCTGTTATACTCAGACTCATTGTATCTGTCATGACCATTTCCTCACATTACACCATCTTAAGTTGTTGACGGTCTAGTGCCCTTCCCATGTTAGAACACACCATCCTTAGATGTATGCAATACTAAGGCACTTTTGGTCATCTCCTCAACTATATATCTTCCTTTTGTAACACTTGATCAGGAACTGCCTTATACAACTTGTCCTTACTTCTGAGCTCCATAGAAAATTGGGAAAACCATGAGAAATGGAGAAAAGCCTTTTCAGATGACCCTCTCAATCCCCAAGGGAGGGTTAGAATCTGAAGGGATCAGAAACTCACAGTTTAGATTGGCCATTGTGAATCCATGCCCATTCCTTTTTTTTCTTATCATATGACAATCCAATCCAGTAACTCTCTAGAATAACATGGCGTTGAAGGAATTTCTGTATAGGAAACAATATAGCCTATCATGAAATTTCTGTATGTTGGATGAGAGAACAAGTAGGAAGAGTTCCCACCACCCATATCTCACTCTCTGCTGTCCTATCCTCCCACCACTCAGTCTCATCATATTCATTTTCTAAATTGACTTCCTATTTATATCAAATTGAGGTCAGTTCAATAAACTATTTAAAATAAAAACTTCAAGTGTCCTCGGTTCATGATTTGATTTGGGACTGTGTGTATTACTGAGTCTCAGAATTTAAACAAGGCTGCTCTTGAACTCACAATATTCCTACTTAAGGCTGGAATTTTTTAGATTTATCATTTTTTGACTGATGCATAGATTCCTTCTATTGCATCTAAAATTTGTGAGCTAAGCAGAGAATACTCAACAGAGAAATATTGAATGCCCAAGAAGCACATTAAGAAACATTCAAAGTTCTTAGCCACTAGGGAAATGCTAGTCAAAACAAACCTGAGATCATGTCTTACCCTAATAGGAATGGCTAAGTTAAAAAAGTTAATGATAGCACATGCTGACAAGGATATGATTGAAAGGGGAACACTACTACAGTGATGATGGGGGAACACTTGTCGAAATCAATTTGGTGGTTTCTTAGGATACTGGCAAAGTTCTATCTCAAGAAACAGTTATACTACTCCAGGGCATATACTCAAAGATCCTCCACCATCCCAAAAAGACTCATTGTCAGATATGTTCATAACAGTTTTATTCATAACACCCAGAAATTGGAAACATCTTAGATGTCCCTTCACTGAAAAATGGATAAAGAAAATTTGCTACATCTATGCAATGGAGTACTCTTTAGCTATGAAAAAATCATCATGAATTTTGAAGGCAAATTGATGGAACTTAAGAATATCATCCTAAATGAGGTAACCAAATCCTAAAATGACATTCATAGTATGTCTTCACTTATCAGTTGATACTATACATAAAATCCAAGTGTAAATGATACCCTCCACAGAACCCAGTGGCTGGATAAAAGAATGCCATAAGTAAGAATGCTTGAGTCTCAATTGGAATCAGGAATGGAATAATCATAGAAGGTAGATGGAGGCAGGGAACTGAGTGAAAAATTAGTCCAAGGGATCAATTACGGTTCAGAACCTGCTGTGCTTCAGGGAGAGATGATGGCCTGATGGGAATGAGAATGAATGGAAATATGAAAATGATAGGGGGTGGATGGGGACATCTCCCAGAAAAGATGGATATTAGTGATAGGGAAAGTACACAAGAGTCAATGGGGGTGTCCTTAGCTGTATCTCTATATAACCTGGGTAGGCTGCCTTCTGTGGCCAATAAAGAATTCCTGAGGAGTGACAGGGAAACAACATACCCGCAAAACTTCCTTCCTAAACTTACCCCTTCTACAAGAAATACAGGGATTGGGATTGGATGAAAGTCTAAGGGAATAAACAACCAATAACCAGCTTAACTTGAGTCACATCACATGGAGAATCATCTATACCTGACCCAACTAATGATACACAGCTATGCTTGCAAACAGGAATCTAGCATTGCTGTCTTCTGTGAAGCTTTGTTCACAATCTGAGTCGTACATACACAAACAACCATAGCCAAACAGTGAATGGATCTTGAGGACTCTTAGGGGAGAACAAGTGGAAGGATTGTAGGCTCTGAATGGAATAGGATCTCCATAATAAGACCAAGAGTATCAACTAACCAAGATCCTTGGGGTTCTCAGAAATGGAACCACAAAAAAAAAATACATGGGGTAGGAACTCACCCTACCTGCTTGTGTGCAGTTTGGCCTTCAGTGTAAGTTATGAACCAGTGGAGTAGGCACTATCCCAAAGAGTGTTGCCTGTACATGGATTAAGTTCTTGTAACTGGGCTGTCTTGTCTAGCTTCAGTGGGAGCACATTCACCTAACCTCATGGAAATATATTGTCCTTGGTTGTGGGGATACCTAGGGGCCCCCATCCAATCAGAGGAGAAGGGTTGTTAGGCCTGGATTATGGATCAGGATTTAAAATGAATAAATAAACTACTACTATACTACTAGTACTACTACTAGTACTACTACTACTACTACTACTACTACTACTACTACTGTACTACTACTGCTACTACTCATCTACTACTACTACTAAGGCTGCTGCTGATAATAATAATAATAAATTTTAAAAATTGGTTATGTTTCCTATATCAAAAGGAAAATTACACTAATTTTGACATCAATATCCATTTAGAATGTCATTTAAACACCATTAACTTAATGTATAAATATCATACCATATTATGAATAACAAAATTTGCAAAGTGATCCTGCAATTATTTTTCTAGAAAAATCTAGTCTTCATATTTGAAAAGATTTCATAAGCAATAATTTAAAGAGGGAATGACAGAATCGTGGAAACTTTATTTTATTTTAAATCGTCATTACTAAAATGAATATCTTTTTTACAGGACAGAAAAATAATATGCAGTAAGTATTGTGAACAGTTTCAGTGGAAATCACTATGGAGTTAACTGGTCAACCATTTAATTCTACATTTCTCATATCATCTCATTTTGCAGACAGGACCAGAGCACAACTGCTTTCCCTGTTGTCATCTGATTACTTATCTCAGGCAGCCTCATTTCTAGGTTCCAAAGAGCAAATCCTAAAAACAGGAGTTTACTTGGCACTATATGGAGATAAATGACTGTCAGTAACTGGATATGCTATACCAAATATTAAACTTCATCTGGGAAAGAAATGCTTTCTGAAGGATTCTCTTGTACACTCCTGAAAAAGGGAGGAGACTGAAAGATACATATGTCTTTGTAGTAATGATTCTGCACTTAACAGACTTGTGTCCCACAGTTCACATTATAGGAAAAATCATTTACAAATGAAAAAAAAATGTATCTGGTACCTCATTATTCAGGGTTAGTGACAGAATCTAAGAAAATAAGGGGCAAGTAAGCCTCCACAGTACCAGTTCATCTTCATCTTCTATCTTCACAATGGGAACGCTGTAATGCTGGCAGTTCGCTTTACATCCACTCCATGTAGTTTTATTCATGATGAAATAATAACATTTAGTACCATAGCAGAACCAGTATTTAACACCTCTGCCTACAACAGAGAAGGTAAATGGTTAACCTTTCTATTTTCTGGTATTGTGTTATCATCAGAATATATTTGTTAGCCTGTGCTTTTTTTAAAAAGGCAGTAAAATCTCATAGTCATCAGAAAGTGAAATTCCATAATGCCCAAACTCCCCTGCACATCCATGATCTATGCAACATTGTTAATACAACTACAGATCTAGAAATATTTCCCATGTCAATCATGGATGAATCAATAGAGAAAATGATGCACATACACACAAAAAATGTTGTTTATCCTTTAATGGAAAATGAATCAGCTTGACAGGATGATTTATGCCTATGACATGAGAACTCCAAAGAGAAAGACAGGAAGATCACTAACAGTTTGAGGCCTTCCTTTCCTAAACAATGACTTTCATGTCAGTCTTCTCTACATTGTGTGTTCCAAGTCATCCTGGGCTAGAGAATAACATGTCTCACAACAAACCCAAAAGCAAGATGCTGACCTATGTGACAAACATCACTTGAGGATGGTTTGGAAAGTGAAACACACCGGGCATAGGACCACACAAAATGATTCTATGAAGATCAGGATTTTTAAAAAGCCTAGTTCTATGGAGCAGAGGCTTGTGAGATACCAGGGGCCAGAGGCAGACAATGAGCACTTGCTACTCAGAGGCAGTTAAACTGCTGACAGAATTCTAGATATGCAGTAATGTATTGGGCCCACACTTGTCTATACACTTGTATGCCCTTAGCATTGTGCCAAGATCTGTGATAAGTGATATTACCTTAACAGAAATAAGAGACATCAAATGCCGGGTGGGGTGGCAAATGCCTTTATTCTAAGCCCTTTGGAGGCACAGGCAGGCAGATTTCTGAGTTCGGGCCAGCCTGGTCGAGAAAGTGAGTTCCAGTACAGCTAAGGCTACACAGAGAAACCCTGTCTCAAAAAACCAAAGAGAGAGAGAGAAAGAGAGAGAGAGAGAGAGAGAGAGAGAGAGAGAGAGAGAGAGAGAGAGAGAGAGAGAGAGAAAGAAAGAGAGAAACAAGAGAGGTTTTGGTGTTGAAAGTCTGTTCTCTTGATTATGCTGATTCCATCAGTGTTGTGCCCACATGTGCAAATGTTTAAAATCGAATACATGAAAATGTGTGCAGTTTGTTTTGCAAGATCCTCTCAATATGAATGTTTTATTTAGATAGTTGCTGGGAATGTCCATGCTCTATTAGGTAAGTTTATTTCCTACCAATACTTTTCTGTGAAGAGGTACCAATGTGTAGCTCAGGCTGGACTTGAAATTTCTGGGATGACCTTATATTACTTAAGTTATAATCCTCCTCCCTCAAACTCAGAATCATAGGAATTACAACATTATGCTGTCCTAGACAGCTAATTAAGTTATTTTAAAGTAATGGCACAACGTCTCTTCTATAGTTTGGAATACTACAAAGATTGATTTGGAGCTTTTTTCTTTGTTTGTTTCCTGTCACAAATTGTAATTTATTCATTTTTACATCTTTTTATTAGATATTTTCTTCATTTACATTTCAAATATAATTACCAAAGTCCCTTATACCCTTCCCCCTCCCTGCTTCCCAACTCACCCACTGCTTCCTGGCCCTGGCATTCCCCTGTTTTGGGGCATATTATCTTCGCAAGATCAAGGGCCTCTCCTCCCATAGATGGCCAACTAGGCCATCCTCTTCTACATATGCAGCTAGATACACAGTTTTGTGGGGTACTGGTTAGTTCATATTGTTGATCCTCCTATAGGGTTCCTGACTCCTTTTTCTCCTTGGTTACTTTCTCTAGCTCCTTCATTAGGGGAACTGTGTTCCATCCAATAGATGACTATGAGCATCCACTTCTGTATTTGCCAGGCACTGGCATAGCCTCACAAGAGAGAGCTATATCAGGGTCCTGTCAGCAAAATCTTGCTGGCATATGCAATATTGTCTGGGTTTGGTAGTTGTATATGGAATGGATCCCCAGGTGGGGCAGTCTATGGATGGTCCTTTCTACTGTCTCAGCTGTGAACTTTGTCTCTGTAACATCTTTCATGGGTATTTTGGTCCCCATTCTAAGAAGGAACGAAATATCCACATTTTGGTCTTCCTTCTTCTTGTATAATGTAACAGTTTTAAATCTATTAATCCGGAAATAATGAGAATCATCACATTCTATTGCCACAGAGTGGTGAGATTGTATATAAGAGCTCTTTGTTACAAATCTTGAAAAAATAGTTGGTGATGATTTATAAACTGTGTCAGTAAAAATGAAAAATCACATGAAAGTTTAAGACAGGTTCCCTGTGACTCTTGATCTTTTCATTTTCCCAGCCTCATTCACCGTGACACTGACAGAATTGCAACATTTACACACAATGGTGAAACTCCCTTGTCTGCTACAGGGAGGGTCCCTTTTTACAAACAATCCAGCTCTCTCAAAATAATGTCAAATAGAAAACACACTTACACAAACAAAAAATGCTACTTTTAACTGCATCTATCTAAATGCTCTAAGTCCACATTAGCATAAAAAGTTTATAAGTACACTCTTACTAAAAACTTCCATGTTCTGTCAGCAATAAAGTTCAAGACTCAGATTATCCTGTAGACCAAAACAATCAAAATCCTCAAGGGTACTGATTTGTAATTCTGTCCCTAGCAGGCAGTAGGAGTGCCAAAGAGAACTTTCCTTCTAGAAATTATAAGATTCTCCTAATCCAAATATGGATTTCTGAGTTTTCATGTCAAAACATGAAGTAAGGGACCCCCAAATGATTAACCCACAGATCACAAACATCTGAAGCTGCTGGATGTACTTCAAATCTTCCAGAGAAGAAATAATAGATAATAATGCAATTCTGTACTCATGGTATTCCTCTGCTACATACCTGTGTCTCGTGAAGAATCTGAAACACTCTTGGTTTCACTGTCCCATCTCTCCTGTTCTCTTTTGATGTATTCCAGAAGTTCATAGCTTGGCCTACAATCTATAGACTTATTTGTCAACATTTCTTCCTTTAAGTTGAAATCCCTTTGCATGTTGCTGCAGTTATGGCGGTGGTTGAGAGTTTCATTGATTTCTTGTTTGTGTTGACTATACTGAAAAACTAAATTAATCACAGATATAAAATCAAAATGCTTATTAGAAATGCATATCAATATTTAAGGTTAGAGAATAGGCTTCACGTGGAGAGCCAACACATATCAATATTTCCTTGGTAGTTAACATTTATAAATTATTACTTCAATTAACTCATTATAGAAAGAGATACTTCAATTTTCTCTAAGTTAAGTTTACTGTAAAATAAATTAACAGAGCTGAAAAAATTATGGTGGAAGTAACTTCCATTCACTTCAATTTTACAGCACAAATTTGCAGATAATTACCTAAGTAAAATAATCGGTGAATATTTAGCAAACTATGAAAATGTGAACTAAAAAGAAAAAAACCAAAAAGACAAAAAGACAAAAAACAAAACAAAACAAAAAACACACACACACACAAAAACAAACAAACAAAAACTCACGTTAAAAATGGCACAATTCTTCTTTGAGCATATGGTTTGTAATATATTCACATACATAGTTATGTTTTGGCATAGCCTGAAAGTGATTCCCTTTGTTAATATAGAGAAATCCAATTAAACTTACCTTAATGTCTCTGTCAGATTAAATCTTTTTACGTATGCATAAAATACACTTTGAAGAAATAGAAAAAGAAGGTCATTGATTCTTTGCACAGGTGTTTCTCAAAAAAATGTTTATTTTAGAATCTTAATCATCTGAGCTGAGAAATTAAATGATCATCAAGTCCTCAGAAGGAACATGACCAAAAATGAGACTGAAAGGGGGAACTGTCAACAGTCCCAGAGCTAATAGATTAAGTATGAAAAGAAGAGAACATTGCAGTTTTTCAGGAAAAAATATCATAACTCCAGAGATTCTGACTCATCCCCTCCTGATTATAGACAGAACAATGTACAGCATGTTTAACTGCGTAGTTCATGTCTAAAGCTATTCTCTAGGTGGAAGCTCAAAGAAGGTGCATCTCAGTTACTTACACTTTGTCACAAACACTGCAACAATTACCAGCCGAAGGGAACAGAGGATTCCAAGAGCTATCACAATGAGCTGCCAAGGGACTGAACACACTTAAATCAGTAAAACAAAACAATAAAAATCTCTATTAATAGAGTAGATCTCAATACTAATTACAATTTGTGTAGCATGGAAACAAGGGAAATCTTTGCACAAGTCTATGATATGAACTGACTGAAAATGTACCCTCAAGATTGTAGATTTCTACCTAAAATGTAAGGATTTTAGAAATCTTAAAGGTGTTCACAAAATTTTGAACAAGGCCTGAGCCTTACACAGTGAATCCTCCTGACTCAGATTAGAAGGAGCTAGATGACAGGCATGTGCCCTCACCCAGTTCTATAGAGAAAAAAAGTGCAATCTACAGATGGCATTCAAGGCATAGGTACTATCCAAGTACAAGGTATCAAGCTGAGGCATGCAGCCTACCAAGAGAGATAACTGAGGATGGGGAGGAAGGAAAGAGGGATGGATCTTTTTGAGAAATGGTAGGGAACCACAGTTGTTCTAGACATGATCTGTATGCATCACCATCCGTGAAAGTGCCGATAATTCAAGAATCACCTTTTTCCTGCAAGTTCAAAATTGCTCCATATAATACTAAATATGTGGGTGTATCTAAGGTGTTGGGAATATGAAACACATGCCTGTGACTTCCATTAATAAAAAAAAAGATAAAAATTGCAGCTTGGAGTACAGCTCTGTCAATGTGTATAGAGTAAATAAAAAGAATAGAAATTGAGATTTTCTCAATTTCAGTAAGAAACAAAATTATTCTTTGATTTTTTTTCAGGAACTCCCCATGGGGTTTACTTTTTCCTACATGGACTAATCCTCTCATCCCCTCTCTCTGCATCTGCAACTTCATTCTCAAGAGGAAATGTCCTTTTCTGATGGACAACTGTTTTTGCATAGCGGCGTTATATATTTGGATGTTTATGACAATTAAAACATGTTCTTCAAGAGTAAAAGTATTGATTATAATGCATAGGCTTCATTTCCTTAGGATTTTACTTCCCTAGAAAATTGTTTCTTTTCTCCAGACCCTAGTTTGTCTGTCTGTATTAAAGTTTAGATGTTTATGACAATTAAAACACTTTCTTCATGTATGAAAATATTGTTTCTTTTGGGGGAGTTTGAGAAAGGTTTTCTCCGTTTTGCCAGGCTGTCCTGAAACTCACCCTGTAGACCAGGCTGGCGTCAATCTCAGAAATTCACCTACCTCTGCCTCCCAATTAAAGGGATGAAAGGCATGCTCCACCACTGCCAGGGAAAAGTATTTTTTTCTAATGCATAAGCTATATTTCTTTAGGAGTTTGTTGCTCTAGAACATTTCTTTACATAAAAAAACTCTTTTTTTAATGTTAGTTTTGAAGTTTTCAGAATTCTTCTTGACTAGATTAAAGGAAAAAAAAAAAAAACTCCTAATAGTTTCTTACTTCTTGTTTCCCAAGAAATGTTTTCTCACCAATTACCATTGTTCTAATCAGCCCATCTGATTTATTCCCTTATCAGCAAACATCTAAAAGGTAGAAGGGATATATATTTTTTTCTGTTTGATTTTTAATTTTAAAACTTGATTGCTTTATTTTTAAACTTAATTTTGTACAATTTTGTACATAATAACCCTCCAACTAATACTATTTTCTTCTCTCACCCTCGTGTATAATTAAGCCCAGATGAAATGGAACATTTTACTTTTCAATGAAAGCCTGTAGGATATTTTCAAACTACTAAATATTTAAAATACATTTTTTAAAAAGTGATTTTAGACACTTAAAACACTTACCTCTTAGGCCAGCTTTTCTAGATCTCTGAGTCCCCTCAAGTCTCACCTGGCTGTTCAACCCTGAAGACTTGTGGAATCTCATAGTTGGGAAAGTGACCTCCTGCTCACTCATCTTGGGAATACGTAGAGTATGTTCTTTTAAAAAATATGTCCTTGAGTGATTTATAAAGAAAACATTAAAATGCCAACCTATTGAAAGGTACCTGGATCTGATGATACAGAAGGTTGAGAAAGGGTGGGGTTTGACTAACTCACTTAATCATCCAAAAACCCTCAAATTCCATTACAGGTGAGAAACCTTTGCAGACTTGCATTAAAATTGTTTTTATTTCTAATGATAACAGCAGTTTATAAGAAATATAGAAGTATTAATGCCACAGCCCGTTTGTTCAAAATATCTAGCACATAAAAATGGTAGGTAAAAGTGCTACCACTGAAAACCATTGAAAAAAAATTAAACAATCTATTCAAATAACAAAGAGTCAAAGATTTAGGAATAAATAAAAATGATGCTTTAAAATTATTTACACATTTTGATAAACACATGAATGCTAAATGATCTTTCAGTCATATGTGTGTGTGTGTATCAGACTTTCCCAGACACTAGTGCAGGTGACTCAAGAGACAGAAATATCTCTCTAATGAAGCTCCAATCAGCTGAGATATCCAACCTCTCAACACAGCCTCAGTCTACACAATCCTCCCTATGGTTGGACCAGGTAAGAGGATGCAACCAAAAAAGATCCTACTGAGTGTGATAATTCATGCCCAGAAAGCCAATACTGAATATTTTCTCTTATCTGAAGTTTCTGGTTCAGTCTTCAGAAAAGATTTGTTATCTTTAGTAACTGAAACAACCAGAAAAGTAGAAAGGGACCTTGCCCATGGAGTATGGGAGCAACAGGAAACAGCATAGAGAATAAAATACAAAGTTTCAATTTTAAGACCTTCCATCTAAATAGTCATGTCACATATAACATACTCATTCATAATGTTGCAAGAGGAGGTTATATGAAATTGTCAGTATGAAGCATACATGATCTAATGCCCATAAAAGATACAATCTGATGATAGATATCAATGTACTAGTAAACAGTAAACATTTGTAACTGGCATTACCCTCACATTAATAACTGAGCTAAGAGCCAGCAGATATTAAAGACAAGCTGCATGTGTGATAGCTTTCTTTTCTACTTTTTTAATTTATCTAGTTTTCTGAAGAGATTCACTGTCTTGTTTCTTGACAAAAAAAATCCTTCAATTACAGATTTTTTTTCAAATTTTTATTTATTAGTAGTGCTCTTCGGATGGGTGTATTCAAGCCAATGTGCATGTGTCCAGAAGACCATTTTACAAAGTGAGTTCTCCCTCTCCTTTTTCCTTTTAGGTACAAGGATCAAACTTGGGTATTCAGTAGCAAGCACATTTACACACTGAAATATTTTATATAGATACTATTATCACAACTTTCAGATGGATAATATATAAACATTTAACCAAACTAAAGAGTCATGAACTCCATAGATTCCTCTACCTTAAATTCTTAGCACACAATACAAGTCCCAGCATACTCCAAAAGAAAATCACCAGTGCAGAATAACAGTTTTCACATGCTACCAGATTTAACCTGATATAACACAGCCAAAAGGGCTCTCAGCAATCGTGTTCTCATGTGACACTGCGTGAAATTCTCTAGAGTATATTTTATCATTTCTTAGAAAAACAAAAAAAGCAGCTATTTTTACCTGTGTCTCCACCCTGAAGTGATGCCGGTAGAAAGAATGGATGCCTCAATTGGGGTAATGTGGGCCTTTACTGGTCTGTATCCCCTAAGAGGCTCCAAGAAGAAAGGCAGAACTAAATTTCCTCCGAGTGATACTCAACCTCATGTTTTTCTGCCCCTCCTCTTGACCAAATCGAAAAGAGGAAATTGCTTTTGAAATCTGAGTCTGAGAACAAATTAAAGGAGCAAAATATTCGGCCAGATGTTGCAAAAGAAACATCTATAAATGATATTTGAAGACAGAGAAGATGAGCACTCCACCAGAGAGAGCAAAACATGTGTCCTCAGCAAATCAAATATGAAAAAGAGGGACTGAAGATTCTGTGCTCCAAATTTTTTTAAAAAATATTTTATTAGGTATTTTCCTCATTTACATTTCCAATGCTATTCCAAAAGTACCCCATACCCTCTCCCCCCACTCCCCTACCCACCCACTCCCCCTTTTTGGCCCTGGCATTCCCCTGTACTGGGGCATATAAAGTTTGCACGACCAACGGGCCTCTCTTTCCAGTGATGGCCAACTAGGGCATCTTTGATACATATGCAGCTAGAGACATGAGCTCCGGGCTACTGGTTAGTTTTTAATGGTTTTCCACATATAGGGTTGCAGATCCCTTTAGCTCCTTGGGTACTTTCTTTAGCTCCTCCATTGTGGGCTCTGTGATCCATCCAATAGCTGACTGTGAGCATCCACCTCTGTGTTTGCTTGGCCCCGGCATAGTCTCACTAGAGACAGCTATATCAGGGTCCTTTCAGCTAAATCTTGCTAGTGTATGCGATGGTGTCTGCGTTTGGATGCTGATTATGGGATGGATCCCGGGATATGGAAGTCTCTAGATGGTCCATTTTGTCTCAGCTCCAAACTTTGTCTCTGTAACTCCATCCATGTGTGTTTTGTTCCCAATTCTAAGAAGGGGCAAAGTGTCCACACTTTGGTCTTCCTTCTTCTTGAGTTTCATGTGCTTTGTATCTTGTATCATGGGTATTCTATGTTTCTGGGCTAATATCCACTTATCAGTGAGTACATATGATGTGAGTTTTTTTGTGATTGGGTTACCTCACTCAGGATGATGCCCTCCAGGTCAATCCATTTGCCTAGGAATTTCATAAATTCATTCTTTTTTAATAGCTGAGTAGTACTCCATTGTGTATATGTACCACATTTTCTGTATCCATTCCTCTTTTGAGGGACATCTGAGTTATTTCTAGCTTCTGGCTATTGTAAATAAGGCTGCTATGAACATAGTGGAGCATGTGTCTTACCAGTTGGGACGTCTTCTGGATATATGCCCAGGAGAGGTATTGTGGAATCCTCCAGTAGTACTATGTCCAGTTTTCTGAGGAACTGACAGACTGATTTACAGACTGGTTTTACAAGCTTGCAATCCCACCAACAATGGAGCAGTGTTCATCTTTCTCCACATCCTTGCCAGTATCTGTTGTCAACTGAATTTTTGCTCTTTACCATTCTGACTGGTGTGAGATGGAATCTCAGGGTTGTTTTGATTTGCATTCCGTGATGATTAATGATGCTGAAGATTTTTTCAGGTGCTTCTAAGCCATTTGGTATTCCTCAGGTGAGAATTCTTTGTTTAGCTCTGAGCCCCATTTTTTAATGGGGTTATCTGATTTTCTGGAGTCCACCTTCTTCAGTTCTTTATATATATTAGATCTTAGTCCCCTATCTGATTTAGGATAGGTAAAGATCCTTTCCCAGTCTGTTGGTGGCCTTTTTGTCTTATTGACAGTGTCCTTTGCCTGACAGAAGCTTTGCAATTTTATGAGGTCCCATTTGTCAACTCTCAATCTTACAGCTCAAGCCCTTGCTGTTCTATTCAGGAATTTTTTCCCTGTGCCCATATATTCTCTGGTTTTATGTGGAGTTCCTTGATCCACTTAGGTTTGACCTTATTACAAGGAAATAGGAATGAATTAATTCCCATTCTTCTACATGATAACTGCCAGCTGTGCCAGCACCATTTGTATAAAATGCTGTCTTTTTTCCACCGGATAGTTTTAGCTCCCTTATCAAAAATCAAGTGACCATAGGTGTGTGGGTTCATTTCTGGGTCTTCAATTCAGTTCCATTGGTCTACCTGTATGTGGATATACAAGTACCATGCAGTTTTTATCACAATTGCTCTGTATTACAGCTTTAGTTCAGGCATGGTGATTCCACCAGAGGTTCTTATATCCTTGAGAAGAGTTTTTGCTATCCTAGGTTTTTTGTTATTCCAGGTGAATTTGCAGATCACTCTTTCTAATTTGTTGAAGAATTGAGTTGGAATTTTGATGGGGATTGCATTGAATCTGTAGCATCCTTCTGGCCACATAGCCATTTTTACTAGAATGATCCTGCCAACCCATGAGAATGGGAGATCCCATGCTCGTAATTTTTTAATTTAGTGCTGGAAATCTCTTATGCTTCTATTTTTAATACTTCTTTGTTTTAATTCATGCTAATTGCATCTAATTATGTATTAGAAATGCCGTTAGAACACATTTCCACTGGTAAAGTCTTCCTTTACACTAGTCAAGCTTTTTTTTTAATCTTTTTTTTTTAATTTTTTAAACTCCACATTTTTTTTAATTAGGTATTTTCCTCGTTTACATTTTCAATGCTATCCCAAGTGTCCCCCATACCCACCCCCTCAATCCCCTACCCACCCACTCTCCCTTTTTGGCCCTGGCGTTCCCCTGTACTGGGGCATATAAAGTTTGCAAGTCCAATGGGCCTCTCTTTTCAATGATGGCCGACTAGGCCATCTTTTGATACATATGCAGCTAAAGACAAGAGCTCCCGGGTACTGGTTAGTTCATATTGTTGTTCTACCTATAGGGTTGCAGTTCCCTTTAGCTCCTTGGGTAATTTGTCTAGCTCCTCCATTGGGGGCCGTGTGACCCATCCAATAGCTGACTGTGATCATCCACTTCTGTGTTTGCTAGGCCCTGGCATAGTCTCACAAGAGAGAGCTATATCTGGGTCCTTTCAGCAAAATCTTGCTAGTGTATGCAATGGTGTCAGCATTTGGAAGCTGATTATGGGATGGATCCCTGCATATGGCAATCACTAGATGGTCCATCCTTTCGTCACAGCTCCAAATTTTGTCTCTGTAACTCCTTCCATGGGTCTTTTGTTCCCATTTCTAAGAAAGGGTAAAGTGTCCACACTTTGGTCTTCGTTCTTCTTGAATTTCATGCGTTTGGCAAGTTGTATCTTATATCTTGGGTATCCTAAGTTTCTGGGCTAATATCCACTTATCAGCGAGTACATATTGTGTGAGTTCCTTTGTGATTGGGTTACTTCACTCAGGATGATACCCTCCAGGTCCATCCATTTGCCTAGGAATTTCATAAATTCATTTTTGTATTAGCTGAATAGGATTCCATTGTGTAAATATGCCACATTGTCTGTATCCATTCCTAGTCAAGCTTTTTAATCATAGGTAATATAGACTGTGAACATTCAAGTCATTCCACACAGAGTGGTCTCCTGCTGGGGTTTTCATGGTGCTGGAATATCAAATCTAAGGAAATGGAAATCCTCAGCAAAAACTCTTTCCCTAGGCTACAGACTCAGGCCTCTTTTTGGTTTTCTTCTGGTGTTTAGTTTTTGTTTCGTTTTTGTGGTTGTTGTTGTTGTTGTTTGGAGACAGTTTTTGTACCTTGCTCTCACAAGATGATGTCACACTCACAGTCTTCTGACCTCATTCTTTTCTGTCTTTACATTAGAGCTATACAATTCTGCATCAATTTACTCCATATTTCTGATATTAATTTTTCTAGTAAATAGTAAGCAGTTCTTAATTTTATATGTAATGATCTCAAGATAATTAAAGCAATATGTATTTATTAATCACTTCCATAAAACAGAAATCAATTAGAAAATGCTCAACTATTTAACATTCTAGTTGTTTTATAGTATTTTGTTGTTTTTACTTTTAAAAGTACATGGAACGTACTTTAGAAAATCCTAAGAGATATATTTTATGCATTAAGTCATGGGATTCAAGGAGAAATATATTTTAAAAACTCTAATATAGATTATTACATGGCATCTAATTCATTTACAATCTTCCAGTTGCCATGAAAATATTCACAACTGATTTTTAGAGATTAGATGAGGTGATTTTTCTTCTGTGAATTTTGCCATTGGGTTTTTAATGAGAATTCCTGGAAAGAAGGTATTTCAGCCAGCTGATTTAAAGTATAGAGAGGTGAGGACAATGCCATTCTATGGGTAGAGTGACTATTTATCTTACCAGAGGCTAGCTCTAGCCCTTTAAGTAACCTTTGTCAGAACTAACATCCTCTGATTAATAGATAAAAGTTTCATGAAATCTATGAACAGAGCTGACCACTAACATCCATTTACCTGAAGGTTTAGAATGTCTTCTGATGACTTATAGAATCTTCTATTTTGCTGAAATCACCTCTCTGATGTACCCACCAATGTGTAATGAAATTGTCTTTCTTTATGATTTTCTACATTATTTAAAACTTCATAACTTTAAGAAACTGCTTCTACATTGGGACATGGAACCATGGTCTCTCAAAATGTTTCCAGAAAACACTATCTTTTATTCCTTTTAAGGTGAAAGCTGGATTTTACATCAGTAGACCTTCTTTGAAAGCCCTTGTTGTGCAAACATTGCTAGTTTGGTTGCACATTTTAGTGATGATTCACATGCTGGATACATTAGACACATCACTGGGATTGAAGGTATGGTTCAGGGTAGGGCATGTACGGAGTCTTGACCTCATACAACACAGTGATCATAATAGCAACAATAATAATACAAATGGCAATGATAGGAACAAAAACAATGATAATAATAACAGAATAAAGAGAGGAGGTAAAAGATTATTTGACTTCATCAGACTGTTTCTATGAGCACACCCTTTTTGTTATATGTTTACATCTCTCACTAAATTTTACTTTCATTTGATTTTATTTTTTTCCAACTGACTGACTTGTTTTTGTTGAAAACAATTTAAATTGTTCTTTAAATCAAGAGACAGTGATTAACCATGAACTGGGAAATGTGGATGGCTCAAGACTAGAAGAGGAACTGAAGATACACTGTCAAGCCTGATTGCTAGTAGAGTAGGTCAGAGCAGACCCCCTGATTCTCTCTTCCATTACTAAATTCCAGCCATCCTTAAATTATGACTACTCAGTGGCTTCTTTAGTTCTTTCTTTCACTCAACTTCCAATGTTTTCTCATACTTTACAAATTACCCATTTATTTATCAATAGACAGTCCTGCCTGTTTCTTATATGAACAGAGTCTGTCTCCTTAAATTGTTTATTTTTTAGATGTATGAGAAGAACTTTTATATTGATCGTTATTCCTTCATGTGTGTATGTTTACGAATGCTTAAGTGCAAGCAAGCCATGTGGTATACAGAGGAAAACTTTGGGGGTTAGTTTTTTTCTTCTACGGAGACCGGAGACCTCACTGGAACATTTTTTTTTTTCTGTCATCAGGCTATGCTGTAGTGCTTTTACCCACTGGAACAATTCAAATTCCAGTTTTTGATACTTTAACCCAAATATGTAAGAGTTGACACTCAAGTCTGCCATTATCATGCACCTGACCTTCACTGAAACAGATGACAGACTTACATCATCTCAACAGTGTAATAAAAGTTCCGTGGATGATTCCATAAGACCTCCAGCTAGTCATTTTTGTCTGTAACCCCTAACCCTTGGGGAATCATTCTATTTATAAATTTCAGACACACACACACACACACACACACACACACACACACACACACACACATACACATACACACAGCAGACATGGGAAGTGGGGTGGAGAAGCAGCAGTGTTGAACAAAGTGGTCTCAGTGTCTCAGTGTAGACAGATGCTTGTGCTGTCTCAGCTTTCCTCAGAAAAGATTCTGAAGAAGTCATCTGACTGACTTAAGTACACTGTGGGCCTATATTCCAAATACATCATTAATTCATGCATGGAACATGGATATGATTGACACTTAAAAGGTACTTGGTTTTAGGTTCCCATTAAGCATAAGTCTGCCAGCTGAGTGTCATGAGTGGAAACACCAAACCAGGCACTTGTGACTTCATGTAGGTCCCATCATTCACAGATTCTTTTACCACAGTACATCACAAGTCCTGTTTCTTTATATGTTGCTGTGAAGGTTTAATAAGATATACAAATAGCATTTTGTTTTCTTGTGTGTGAGACAAGTCCCCACTATTTAGCCCTATCTGGGCTGGAGTTTACCATATAGAACAGGTTGGCCTCAAAATCACACAGATTGAATGATTCTTTCTCCCGGGTGCTGGGATTAAATGTACGAATCACCATTTGAAGCTTCAAATAATGTTTTTAATCATAACCTGGCGAATGAATAGTAAGTTGCATTAAATATCAAACATTACTTTGGGGGGCAACACTCCAGTCTTTGCTTACCATATTGATATGATCAAAGGACTGATACTTTAAGCTTATGTTTTCATGTGGTCATCAAGATTGGGTCACCTCCTTCTTAGGTTTAGAGTAACTGTAATCTGGAAAACTGAAAGAATCTGGTAGATTTCAAGAGAAGGTTCTTCTTTCTATTGAATTTTTTTCAGCATTTTAGTTTCCAGAAGCTTCTCTAAGACACAAATAGGCTATATTTTCTAAGTGTGTAGGTGTGTGGAAGGACAGGATAGGGAGGGTACATGAGCAAAAGTGAGAAACTGACACATCTACAGCCTTGAGCTATTGCCGCTCTAGAAAACCGACATTCCTCCCTCCTCTGAGAGGTTTATGTCACCTTGTACACAGAAATATTTATGGTGCTGAGTCCTTGCATACTTATCTCTGCTAAGAGGGTGTCATCTTTACCACAGAGGCTAACCACATGCTCAGGGAACACTTCTTTGTGATTTCTGCATATTGTTTGCCTCTTCTAACATCATGCAAAGTCTGTGAGCAAGTGGGTCTCTAGTTGCATATATAGCAGAGGATGGCCTAGTCGGCAATCAATGGGAGGAGAGGCCCTTGGTATTGCAAAGATCATATGACCCAGTACAGAATATGCCAGGGCCAGGAAGGGAGCAGGAGTGAGTGGGCTGGGTAGCTGGGTGGGGGGGGAGGGCATAGGGGGGTTGGGGATAGCATTTGAAATGTAGATGAAGGACATCTGGGCTCTTTCCAGCTTCTGGCTATTATAAATAAGGCTGCTATGAAAATACTGGAGCATGTGTCCTTATTACCAGTTGGAACATCTTCTAGGTATATGCCTCGGAGAGTTATTGCTGGATCCTCTGGTAGTATTATGTCCAGTTTTCTCAGGAACCACCAGATTGATTTCCAGGGTGGTTGTACAAGCTTGTAATCCCATCAGCAATTGAGGAGTGTTCCTCTTTCTACACATCCTCATGAGCATCTGCTGTCACCTGAATTTTTAATCCTAGCCATTCTAACTAATGTAACGTAGAATCTCAATGTTGTTTTGATTTGCATTTCCCTGATGATTAAGGATGTAGAAAATTTTTTCAGGTACTTCTCAGCCCTTCGATATTCCTCACTTGAGAATTCTTTGTTAACCAAGTACCCCATGTTTAATGGGGTTATTTGAATTTCTGTAGTCCAACTTCTTGAGCTCTTTATATATATTGGATATTAGTCCCCTACTAGATTTAGGATTGGTTAAAATCTTTTCCCCATCTGTTGGTGGTCTTTTTGTCTTATTGACAGTGTCCTTTTCCTTACAGAAGCTTTTCCAATTTGATAAGGTCCCATTTGTTTATTCTTGATCTTACAGCACAAGCCATTGCTGTTGTATTTAGGAAATTTTCCCCAGTGCCCATATCTTCAAGGCTTTTCCCCACTTTCTCCTCTATAAATTTCAGTGTCTGGTTTTATGAGGAGTTCTTTGATCCACTTAGACTTGAGCTTTGTAAAAGGAGATAAAAATGGATCTTCTACATGATAACAGCCAGTTGTGCCAGCATCAATTGTTGAAACTGCTGTCTTTTTTCCAATGGACGGTTTTAGCTCCCTTGTCAAAGATCAAGTGATCATAGGTGTGAGGATTCATTTCTGGGTCTTCAATTCTATTCCATTGATCTACAAATGTGGTACATTTACACAATGGAGTACTTCTCAGCCATTAAAAACAATGATTTATGAAATTCTTGGGAAATGGAGGTATCTGTAGGATATCATCCTTAATGAGGTAACCCAATTACAAAAGAAGTCATTAGACATGCACACACTGATATGTGGATATTAGCCTAGAAACTTAGAAAACCCAAGATACAATTTGCCAAATTCAAGAAAATCAAGAAGAGGGAAGACCAACGTGTGGATACTTCATTCCTCCTTAGAATAGGGAACAGAATACCTATGAAAGGAGTTATAGAGACAAAGTTTGGAGCTAAGGTGAAAGGATGGACTATTCAGAGACTACCCCACCTGTGGATCAATCCCATAATCAGCCACCAAACCCAGACACTATTGCATATGCCAGCAAGATTTTGCTGACATGACTATGATATAGCTGTGTCATGTGAGGGTATGCCAGTGCCTGGCAAATACAGAAGTGGATAATCACAGTCATCTATAGGATGGAACACAGGTCCCCCAATGGTAAAGCTAGAGAAAGTACATAAGGACCTGAACAGGTCTGCAACCCTATGGGTGGAACAAAAATATGAACTAACCAGTATCCCTAGAGCTCGTGTCTCTAGCTGCATATGTAGGAGAAGATGGGCTAGTCTGCTCTTGCGAGCACCAGACTGGCCAGCAAGAACAATGCTGCAACAGGATCATTCCACACACATTTATTGGGAGAGCTTGATTGCAGAGGTGAAGTGACCCCAAGACTAGAACTGGTGCTGCTTATTTAGGCCTAGGAGAGGCATGTCTCACACCTGGATTGGTTGTGCTTTGGTTATGCTTACCACCTCATTTGCATGCCTACATCTGATTGGTTAACTTCTCTCTCATCTGATTGGTTAACTTCCCTCTCATCTAATTGGTTAACTTGTCTCTCATCTGATTGGTTAACTTGTCTCTCATCTGATTGGTTAATTTTGGTTAATTCTTAAAACCTCATCTTGGAAAAAAAACCTTTATTGCCTATGTATGCATGGTGGCCAGCGGTAGCCAGCACCACCCTGCAACAGCACATGTGTCTTCCCACAGTCAGCCATCATTGGGAAGAGTGGCCCCTTGGTCTTGCAAACTTTATTTGTCATATATACAGGCCCAAGATGTTTAAGAGGGTTGATAGAGGACCAGGGCCGGGTGAGGTTGTGATAGCCTTTGACATGTAAACAAAGAAAATATCTAAAAAAAAAAAAAAAAGAAAGAAAGAAAAAGAAAAAGATAAAAGAAACAGCTTTAGGAGAGGTCCTTGGTATTGCAAAGATCATAGGCCCCAGTACAGGGGAAAGCCAGGGCCAAGAAGGGGGAGTGAGCAGGTTGGAGAGAAGGGCAGGGGGGAGGGTATAGGGGACTTTGGGGATAGCATTTGAATTGTAAATGAAGAAAATATTTAATGAAAACGCCTTAAAATAAAATTTAAAAAATAATAATAAAAAAATAAAAAAAGAAGAACTTTAGAGCTGTTTGCTCATTATTGTGGCCATAGCATTAATGAAAGATGAGTAGCTTACCAGTGTACTTGAGGAAGGAGGAAAGTTATTAAGAGAGACTGAACACACAGTGGGTGTTTCTTTTGTTTGTTTGTTTGTTTGTTTGTTTGGACAGATAAGAGCATGCCTACAACTGTAAAGCCAAAGAGCCGCAGCTTTCTCTAAGCTTAGTACACTTGTAGCTCTAAATTTATAGAAGAATGTAAACTGTTAGGAGGCACAATTAACATTGAATAGTGACTACCAATGGTATAGACTTGATTGACAGTTCAGTTTTGTTTCTTGAACCAAAGTGCAGCATAAACCATGACTTACCAAACTCATATCTCACATGATCAGGTAATAAATCTGTGAAGTGAAAAACTAGAAGAAATATTTGTTTTCTGGAGATTTATCGTTAAATTTATTGTAAAATACAAACAAACAAAAAAACAAAAACAAAAAATAAAAACATTCATAAGCACACACACACACACACACACACACACACACACACACACACACACACACACACACACACTCATACACACACACACATGTTCCTTTGCTGTAAAAGCCTTTATTTGTGAAAACACAATTGCCCATTCCTATATGTTGAGATAGACACAATCACAATTCCACATTCAAACCTTCCAATCAGACCCTCAGGCCTCAGTGCTATCATTGCACAGCTGCAAGCTGCTCTTCTGGTCCCAGACTGAGGTGAGGGATACCTGGAGTAGTAACCAGACAACAGCAAAGGATGGGCTGATACCTTGCTTCACGGGGAGGACTGGTTTATACTGGCCAGCATCTCACCTCTTGATGATGTCTTTTCTGGTAGAACTTTAACTACTGTAGAATATCATAAATTCACAGGTCTTAAGAAAACACAAAACTTCTATTTTGAGATTTCCTCTGTTTGTATTCACCCTGGGCATTTGTACTCATAGCTGTTTTAACACTCTGCTTAATCTGCCTACATACATAGTCCTTGATAGAATCAAACACTGAGAGCAAGAAAATGAGAAAGATGATTCAAGAATGTAGTAAGAATGATAAAGGGGGATCATAGAGTGTTTCTTGTGGATATCTGGGCTCCTCAAATCCTAGGGATACAAATTACTCTTGGAGAAGTTAGGCAACAATCTGTACGATATTAGCCTCTTCAGAACAGACGCTTATCCAGCTCCACTGATTTCTTTGAGGAGTCTGTGAGCTCAGCTCATCCTCTGTTAGCACTCTTTTAAGTTTATTTCTTATTTCTTTTTTATTTCTTTTTTTTTATAATATTGGTTCCATATACTTCATGATGGCCCAGAATTAATATTTAGCTGAAACTGCCCTAAACACTTGATCTTATTCCTTCTAACTTTTGAGTTCCAAAATTTCAGGGTGATCTGCCATATGCAGCTATCATATCATTCTTTTTCTTTTCATTTTGTGCTTACTTTGGTGTTCCTTCTTCTTGAACTTCATGTATTTTGGGAACTTTATTTTGGGTATTCCTAGCTATTGGGTTAATATCCACTTATCAGTGAGCGCATATCATGTGTGTTCTTTTGTGATTGTTTTACCTCACTCAGGATGATATACTCCAGATCCATCCAATTGTTCAAGTATTTCATGAAATCATTGCTTGTAATAGTTGAGTAGTATTCCATTGTATAAATGTACCACATTTTCTGTATCCATTTCTCTGTTTAGGGTCATCTTGGTTCTTTCAAGTTTCTGGCTATTATAAAGATAGCGTCTATGAATATAGTGGAGCATGTGTCCTCATTTCATGTTGGAGCATCTTCTGGGTATATGCCCATGCATGGTATTTCTGGAACAGGTAGTACTATATTCAATTTTCTGAGGACTGTGAAACTGATTTCCAGAGTGGTTGTACCAGTTTGTAATCCCACCAGTAATGGAAGAGTGTTCCTCTCTCTCCATATTCTTGCCAGCATCTGCTGTCACCTGAGTTTTTGATTTTAGCCATTCTTACTTTTCTTAGGTGGAATCTCAGTGTTGTTTTGATTTGCATTTCCCTGATGATTAAGGATATTTAACCTTTTTTAAAGGTGCTTCTCAGCCATTTGTATTCCTCAGTGAGAATTCTTTGTTTAGCTCTGCACCCCATTTTTAATAGGGTTATTTGGTTTTCTGGAGTCTAACTTCTTGAGTTCTCTGTATATATTGGATATTAACCCTCTATTGGCTTTAGGATTGGTAAAGATCTTTTCCCAATATGTTGATTGCCTTTTTGTCTTACTGACAGTGTCCTTTGCCTTACAGAAGCTTTGCAATTTCATGAGATCCTATTTGACAATTCTTAGAGCATACACCTTTGCTGTCCTGTTCAGGAAATTTCCCCCTGTGCACCTGTATTGGAGGCTTTTACTCAAAATCTATTCTACTATTTTTAACACCACTTCATGGTAAAAGTCATTGAAAGATTAGGACTCCAAGGCCCATACCTAAACATAGTAAAAACAATATACACAAACCAGTGGCCAACATCAAACTAAATGGAAAAAAAAAAAAACATGAAGCAATCTCACTAAAATCAGGAACTAGACAAGGCTGCCCACTCGTTTCCTATCTATTTAACATAGTACTTAAATTCCTATCCAGAGCAATTAGACAACAAAAGGAGATTAAAGGGATACAAATAGCACTGTAAACTGTTAAAAAGCTCAATATACAATTGTTAACTGTGTAGCACGTGCACAGAACTAATAAATCTTTATATATGTTGTCTTAGAGTTACTAATTTGAAAACAAATAGTATTCCTACACCTCTTCAGGGTTCATAACACTTTATAGTTAGTAACATTTACAGATGCCCTCATTGAATCTTGGATGTCTCCCTTATCCCAGGTCTCTGTCTTACTCTGGACACTTAACCAAACAAACTTAGGAAGAAATGTATTATTTCATTTCACGTTACTACTGAATATTAAAGGAATATGGAATAACAATTTAGGTGAAGGTTCAAAGCTGAAACTACAGAGGAACTATTTTCCTGATTTGAAACATAGCTCAGGTTTAGCTATTTTTCATTTCTTCCTTTTTAAAATAATTTATTTATATATTCACCACTGTCTTCTCCTGCCATTCCTAGGCTCACATGTCCCTACCCCTATTAACCCTTTGCCATTTCCTCAGAGAAGGGGAAACCTTTCATGAGTAAGAACAAAATACTCATTGGAGGGAGGGGCTTGGGAGTGAGGGAGGAGGGCAATGTGGAAAAAGGGTGACAGGATCAGGTGTTGGATGAGACTGGAGTGATGTACAACAGATCAGGAAATTAAACAGAGGTGTGTAGCAGTGGGGGATTGGGAACTGGGGGAAGCCACCAGAAAGTCCCAGATCCCAGAAGAGCAAGAGGCTCCCAGGACTGAAAAAGAATATTAGCTGAAATACCCAACAAAGGGGAGAGAGAACCTTTAGTGACCATATCCAGTGGTTAGATGTGGCCCCTACTTGAGAGATGAGGTCACCCATTGTGAGCGCCCGACTTGCCAGCAAAGCGGATGCCACAACAGGATCCTTCTGCAACAAGTTTATTGGGAGAGCATTTACTGAGTAGGCAAGAAGACCCCCGAGCCCAGAACTAGTGCTGCTTATATAGGCCTAGGAGCAGCATGTCTCACACCCAGATTGTTTATATATTCTACCTCATTTGCATGTTCCTCATCTGATTGGTTATTCTCTCTCAGTACCATACTGAGTTTCATTATCATACCTTATTTGCATGTCTCTCATCTGATTGGTTATTCGCTCTCAGTACCTCACTGAGCCTCATTATCATGCCCGGGCCAGGCAATCACTTGGTGAAAAACTTTGCTGTATATATGCACATTGGTTGTTTACCCAGACTTATGCATGGTGGCCAGAGGTAGCCAGTGCCACGTAGTAATGGCATATGTGGCTTCCCACAACCCACCAATTGACAAAATTTTAACCCAGAATTTGTTCTGTATAAAGGAAATACAGGGACAAATAATGGATCAGAGATTGAAGAAAATTCCATTCAGAAACTACTCCTTCGAGATGTGGATCCATGCCATATGCAGTCATCAAACCCAGATGCTATTGCTGATTCCAAGAAGAGCTTGCTGACAGGATCCTGCTATAGCTATCTCCTGAGAGATTCTGCTTGAGCTTGAACAATACAAATGCTAATTCTAGCAGCAAACCCACAGACTACAAATCATGGGGAGCAAAATGGAGGAGTTAGGGTAAGGACTGAAGGAACTGAAGGGATTTGAATCCCCATAGGAAGAATAACAATATCAGCAACCATAGCCCCAGAGTTCTCAAACCAAAAACTACACATGCAGGGACCTTTGGCTCCACCTACATATGTAGCAGAGGATGGCCTTATCTGGCATCTATGGGTTCAGAAACCCTTTATCCTGTGATTCCCTACCATAGGGGAATGCTCCGATGGTAAGTGGTGAGGCAGAAGTGGGCATATTGGTGAGGGAGCACCCTCATAGGGTGTACAAGGAAGGAGAAATGGGGGATAGGAAAAGGGGTTTGCTAATGGGAAAGTGGTAAGAGTATAAAGTTTGAAAAGTATATAGAGTATCAAATAAAAATAAAAATTAATATAAAAACATAATAATTCATAAAAAAGAACCTGACCTGGCACCTCTAATTACAGCACACACATCCTCTACCACTAAAGACAGACAAGGCAGTCCATATTTAGGAAGGGGATCCAAGGTAAGCAACAGAGCAACAACAGCCTTGCAGGGCCATGGCTATGGGGGAAAGAGGGGAGTGGGAGAGAACCTGTGTCTTGCCAGCATTCAGGTGCTCTGGGTGGGCAGAGAACTGCACACTATACACATAGCCCTGTGTGGGTGTCTGGATGTGTTAAGCCACTGATCCCATCTAGGTGGGTGGTGGAAAAGGGGCAGCCCTATGTACCTGGTTCTCAGCCTCTAACATCCCACCCTAGATACAGCAGAGGAACTGAGAACAGAATAGGGGCTTTGGAGTGACACTCAGGCCCAGGGATGAAGGGAAGTGTGGGCAGGGGTAGAGGGGGCACTGAATAGTCCCCACATGGGTGAGAGTCTTTTGACAGGTCTGTGGCTGGATCACAGGTTGGCTTTCTAGCAGGAGGTTAGATGCTGCTCATTAGGGGAAAGCCTATCCCATCCTTCAAGCATGGCTGGACTTGATGAGCAGAGACAGTTTATGGTTTTAGAGCTTTATTGTAGAAAGGCAGGGAGAAAGGAGAGAAAGTGGAAAGAGAGAGACTGGCCATGGCCATGTGGAGAGAAGAGGGAAGGGAAAGAGAGAAGGAGGTCTAGAGAATAAGAAAGGTGAGAGCTAAAGAGAGCTATAAGGTGACAAGCAGCCCCTCTTATAGTGCATTGAGCTATCTTGCTGTTGCCAGGTAACTGTGGGGAGAAGTATATCTGGTTATAGTCAGATGACTGTGGTGGTGGAGTCCAGCCTAAATGCCAGAAGCTTGGGGCATTGCAAGACTGATAGTCATAGAATTATGGACAGGTACTTGATTCTGGGAACATGGCTCTCCTTTCCTTCCTTTGTAGATTTCTCTATTGGTTCACTGGAGCAAGCGCCACTCAACAAAAATAGTCTGCCTAACACAGTCCCACCAGTCTGTTCTCTGATCCTTAGGGTACCCATATGAAAACCAAGCTGTATATCTGTTTAAAAATGTGTAGGGATCATAGATTCAGCCCTTGCATACACTTTGGTTGGTGGTCCAGTTTCTATGTTTACCCATATGTCCATGTCAGTTGCCTCTGTAGGACTTCCTGTGGTGTCCTTGGCCTTGCAGTTTCTCTAATTTCTATCAACCTCTGTTCCACAAGATTTCCTGAGTGTTGCCTAATATTTGACAGTGGGGACTCTACATCTGTTTCCATCAGAAGAATGAATGGATGAAGACTTCTTCCCTTCATTCAGGAGACAGCTGTGCTAGGTCTCAGTCTGCTCGCACAGGAGAGTATCATTAATCTTGTTATAGTTTGAGTCTTTCCCAATGGGTAAGAAATGGGTATCAAGTTGGAGCAGTCATTTGTTGTCCATTCCTTCCATTTCTGCTCCATCTTAATTCAAGTGAATCTTGTAGGCTGGACAAAATTTTACTCAAGCTATTGTGTCCATTTCCCTCCAATGGAAGTCGCACTTGGCTACAGGAGGTCTTCACTTCAGTCTCCACAT
Source organism: Mus musculus (assembly GCF_000001635.26). Taxonomy (NCBI): domain Eukaryota; kingdom Metazoa; phylum Chordata; class Mammalia; order Rodentia; family Muridae; genus Mus; species Mus musculus. The sequence continues at coordinate 130,145,637 of NC_000072.6, forward strand.
CTCCAGCTGCCAGGAGTTTCAACAAGGATGGACCTCATAAACACTGGGAGCTTCCCTGACCACAGGTCTCAGGCTATTCCAAGAGATGCCCTCCCATTGGATTCCTTTCTCTGTCTCAACCTTTTCCTGCACCCTCACACCCACCACACTGGAATCCCATCCCCATTCCTCTCTTCACCCACTCTCTTACCTAGTTCACTCCATTTATCCATCTATCATACATAGTTTCTTTCTCCTTCTGAGTGAGATATAAGCTTCTTGACTTCAGTCCTCCTTGTGACTTAGATTCTTTGAATCTGTGGACTATAGCATGGTTATCCTATACTTTATGGCTAATGTCCACTTACAAATGAGTAATATGTTTGTGTCATTTTTAGTCAGGATTACCTCACATGAGTTTATATTTTATGGTTCCATTCATCATCCTGCAAATTTCCTGATGTTATTGTTTTGAATGGCTATATTGTTTTCTATTGTTTAGATTTACAATTTCTTTATCCATTCTTTAGGTGAGGGACATCTAACTTGTTTCACATGTTTTGCTAGTACAAGTAAAGGCTCCATAAAAATATTTGGGAAGTCTTGTGATATATCGGAGCATATTTTAATAAATGCTACGTAATTTTATTTGATTTTCTGACTATATATACTTCTTTCTTATCTCATTCATTACCTTATCCTGCCCCCTTTTTTCCCACCACCGCCTGTCTCCCTCCCACGTTTCCCATCTCTCCCTCCCTCCCTCCCTCCCTCCCTCTATCATCTGTGATTTTTTTGTTCCCCCATCTATGTAGCATTGAAGTATGCATGCTTTGGTCTTACATCTTCTTCAGCTCCATATGGTTTGTGGGTTGTATTATGGGTATTCTGAGACTTAGGGCTAATACACAATTATCAGTGAGTAGGGACCATATGTGTTCTCTTTTGCCTGGGTTACCTCATTCAGGATGGTATTTTCTACTTCCATCTATTTGTCTGTGCTTTTCATGGACTCAGTGATAGCTTTATAGTATTCCATTCTACAAATGTACCACACTTTCTGTATCCATTTCTCTGTTGAGGGACATCTGGGTTGTTTCCATTTTCTGTCTATGATGAAAAGTCTGCTATAAACTTAGAGCAGCATGAGTACTTGTTATATGTTGGAGTATGTTTTGGGTATATGCCCAGTAGTGGTATAGCTGGGTCTTCAGGTAGAACTATTTCCAATTACATGAGGAACTTCCAGATTGTTTTCCAAAGTTGTTTTAACAATTTCTGCAGCACATATATAAAATTGGAATGATACAGAAAAGATTAGCATGGCCCCTGTGCAAGGGGGGTCTATTTTTTTTGTACTTCATTGTCTCACTTCTAAAGTTCATTTACAAAATATTAAGGTTTAGAAAAAGCAACAAGCAGGCCTTTCATCTCATCACTCAGGAGGCAGAAGCAAAGGAATCTGAGTCCCTCTCAGTCCTACAGAACGAGCCCAAGAGCTGCTAGGGTAGCACAAAGAAAAGCTGATTCAGAAAAAAACAAACAAACACATCCCAAACAAACAAAAACCACCACCCCAGAAAACATAAAAAAAAATTTCAGGACAAAAAGACCTTAAAATGACACCATCACTGAGTGCACCTGAACCTGAACATGGAGGAAACTCCTAGCATGACAGTATCCAGTCAGTGGTGAGGTACATGGCTTGGAGATTAAAACAAGTTACTGCATCAATACTAACTGTCCTGAGTTTGATCATTTGGATACACTTGTATAATATAAATTATTGTCCCTCGAATAAAATGAGGAACATGTGTGCCTCAATTTTGTTTGTTTGTTTTGGTTCTATGACCTAGGCTCTTGCTATATTCTTTTTTCAACAATTGTGTCTTGGCCTATTAATTGCCAGAATCACAGTGTAAACGACTACATTTAGCAAATTTCAAGTATTACCACCTTTTTTTATAAGACCTAAAATTGTATATGAATTAAATTGGGAAGATAGGACAACATACGACTTGGGTAAAAATAATCCACTTATCTTTGACCTACACTTGCAACTGTTCACCAAATTTGATATTATATTTTATGGACAGAGGAAACATTTATAGCATTGAGAAAAGTTTACACATGAAACAAAAATCAAAACCAAATTGTAATCAGCTAACATGAGAAATCAAAGACATTTCTTCTCTTAATTGTACTTTTATTCTTTTTCTCTTTTTTTTATTACATATTTTCTTCAATTACATTTCCAATGCTATCCCAAAAGTCCCTCCCCCCACTCCCCTACCCACCCATTCCCATTTTTTGGCCCTGGCATTCCCCTGTACTGGGGCATATAACGTTTGCCTGACCATTGGGCCTCTCTTTCCATTGATGGCCGACTAGGTCATCTTTTGATATATATGCAGCTAGAATCAAGAGCTCTGGGGTACTGGTTAGTTCATAATGTTGTTCCTCCAATAGGGTTGCAGATCTCTTTAGCTCCTTGGATACTTTCTCTAGCTCCACCATTGGGGGCCCTGTGATCCATCCAATAGTTGACTGTGAGCTGTGTTTGCTAGGCCCCGGCCTAGTCTCACAAGGGAGAGCTATATCACCGTCCTTGCAACAAAGGCTTGCTAGTGTATGCAATGGTGTCATCGCTTGGAGGCTAATTATGTGATGGATCCCTGGATATGGCAGTCTCTAGATGGACCATCCTTTTCTCTCAGCTCCAAACTTTGTCTCTGTAACTCCTTCCATGGGTGATTGTTTCCAATTCTAAGAATGAGCAAAGTGTCCACACTTTGGTCTTCGTTCTTCTTCAGTTTCATATGTTTTACATATTGTACCTTATATCTCGCTATACTAAGTTTCTGGGTTAATATCCACTTATCAGTGAGTACATTTCATTTGAGTTCTTTTGTGATTGGGTTACCTCACTCAGGATGATGCCCTCCAGGCCCAACCAAGACAGTTTGTCTTGCCTGGCAGTGGTGGCACATGCCTTCGATCCCAGCACTTGGGAGGCAGAGACAGGCAGATTTAAGAGTTTGAGGCCAGCCTGGTCTTCAAAGAGATTTCTAGGACAGTCAGGGCTACACATAGCAACCCTGTCTCAGACAAACAAACAAGCAAAAGAACAAACAAACAAAAACAATTTGTCATAACATTAATGGAAATTCAGGCTCTTATTTTAGGGGGGGCCCTTTATTCGGTTTTATGGGAGTTTAAGAAATCAGAAAGAACACAATTCTGAAGGCTTTAGTGCAAAGCATGCCCATTCACTGAGTAGATGTGTCCTCTCTCCAACAGGATACAAAATGACCTCTGTTTTGTAAAGATAAGTAGAAGAGGACAGTACCAATGTTCTTGCAGCTTTGTTTCTCTTCAGAGCAGACTATGTTCTGTAATCAAAATACTTGTTTGTTGGACTCATGAATTATTACAAGAAACGAATAAGGATCAACACATTCCATTTTTACCTTTAACTCTGGTTGGAAAGTTAATCAGGGAAATTATCCAGTTTCTTCCCACAAATACAGTAGTAGGGAGTATTACAGTTAGTATCTTCTATTCTTGCTTTAGATAAAAATAAACATCCTATAGACTTAAAGTTCATTTTCCTTATTTTCATGTCACTGAAGAGCAAAGACAAGAGTGGGCAACGAGTAAATTTTGAACATTCACTGAAAAAAATCATGATTTTAAAAATTCTATTGGCCAAAGTATACAGAATATATAGCCTAAGTTTAGCCTAAGTTCATCATGAAATTATTTTCTTCTAAGTTCATTATAAAGAAATGGTCTTTTATCACACCAAAACTCTACATCACATTTCACACTCACAAGTGTTTAATCAGTGGTTAAATCTGATTTTCAATATTTTCAAAGAATTATTTTATCAATCTTGCTTTCCCATTTATATTTTGTCAATAAGAATGCTAGGACAATAGTAAAGCAGATGTGTTTGGCATACAAAACAAGGTTTTATAGGTTTGTGTTTTAAGGAGAAAGGCTATATTTTAAATATAGTCACAGATGAGTGCTTGTAACTAATATTTTTGCATTGTTTCCCTTTATTCTTAAGCACCCCATAGCTAACGGGTCTTCACAGACACATAGTAATCTACTGAATTCCCTGTCTGCAACAGAACTCTAATTTCTGCAGGATGATATTTTAGGGACCATAACTATATTTCTGTTAAAAAAAAGTCAGCTAAATAAAAAAAGTAAATTATAACACAGACAAATTACCACAAAACCAGGAGCACTGTGCACTCTGGGACACATGGGTTACATAGAAAAATGAAGTAAAAAGGTAATTATTTAATAATTGATAATTAAGATTATCTTGTATAAATCAACAGAAATGAGATTTCTCCTCAAGTTGAGGTGTTAGGAGGAATTGGACAAATCTCAGATGGTCAGGGAAGCACTGTTGCTAGTTTTTCCCAAAAAGCAGAACTAAGGAATGTACTCAAAACAAAGATCCTCAATAATAAATCCGGCCAGGCATTGTGGGACACAATCCATCATCCCAGTTGTGAGGAGATGACGGTAGATGGATCACAGTTCAAGGTTAACCTTCAATACAGAGGTAGTTTGAGGCTATCCTGGGTTAATGAGACTCTGTCACATGAGAGAAAGAGTGTGAAATCCACTGAAACCACATGGAACTGCCAAAGAATGAGTCTTTCGCAAAATAAAACATTTTGGAATTTTGGATTTAGGATGAAGAAAAATAGAATATTCATATTCATCAAATTTAGGAATGGTGAAAAAAAGAAATAATCAGATAAAATGAAAAATATATGTTTTGGATTCTGAGTGTTCAAAGACAAAGGAAGATTGTGAACTAGAAAATAGGTAATCAGAAAGAATAAAGGATGTGTAAACTTAAACTAATTGTGTATATAGGCTTTAAGGAAAACCACTACTTAGTAAGCTTATAGTTGAGCAAGACAGAACAGACTCCATATTTCTTTGGTGGTTTAGAGTCTTGTGTGTGTGTGTGTGTGTGTGTGTGTGATTGTGTGTGTGTGTAATTTTTTGCGTGTATGCTTGTTTGTTTTGGAGGGGTAAATTTTGTCTTATTGTGATTTTGATTTGTGTTTTTACCTGCTTGATTTTATTTTCCTTTTGTTGTTGGGTTTTTTTTTTTTGGCAGATATAGAAATAACATGATGTTGAGTCTGTAGTAAGGTAGGGAGCAATAAGGCATATTCAGTATGAAGGGGAACAGATCAAAATATAAAATGTAACTATAAAAGTTACATTTTCTATAAAAATGTAACTAATATGAGAATTAAAATTTAGAAAAGCGTTACAATTACAGAAGATATTCGTTTTTAAAGAGAAACCAAAATACAAGGCAAAGGATACCTACAGAGAAATTACTGTCTGGTCAGGTAGATGACAGAGTTCTCCCAAACAGCACAGGCTATTGCTCCTGCACTTGGGTTTCTTAACTATGTGATAAGGCCTTGTTTCTGAAGATGCCTCCCCTAGGCAGGCTTTCAAGGAGTTAGTAGGTTATATAAAGCTTTTAGGGGAGAAAAGGTATGAGTAGTCCTATCCTGCACTGGACCTTGTATGCTACAATGGTGACCTGCTAGACAAGACATGTTATAGGATCAATAAATGTATTCTTATTGGAAATGAGGCCTTTATCATGGGAGGCAAGCATGCTTGGTATTGTAATCTAAATCAGAAATCCAATATTGTGAAGGTCAAATGCCCCACGTTCAAACTTGCTATAATCTCTCTGCTAAGTGAGCAGTGGTTAATATTTACACCTATAGACTAGACCGGTGATGCTCTCAATCTCCATCAGAGAAGCTTCTTTATTCGGTGAGGCAGAGTCCATGAAGTGTGTCAGAATTGGCCAAACTGCTATGGAGAAGTGTTTATGTGCTGAGCCTTAAAGGAGACATCTATATCAACTTCTTCCTTTCCATACCACCAGCAAGTATCAGGGAATAGCAGGGAAGAGAAAATAAAAAAGGTAGCACCAGAGAAGAAGGAAGGCTTTGTGAAATTCTGCCTTCTAGACTTCCAGACAAGATGAGATTTTGTAAAGTTTAGTTCATTTTAGAAACCATTATTAGGTGACAGCTGCTGAAAAAGTGAGATTCACTTCTTTATTGAGTGTGTGGCTATTGTTGGATTTTCTGGTTCCAGTGCATGGCCTACAACCATGCACCTGTGGACAGTTAATTAGTAAGGCAAGAAGTTATCATGGGACATGTTAGAGATTTGAGTAGGAGTAGGGGCAGATATGTTCATATATTATTTGATGTATATATGGTACTAAAGAAAAAGTCATATTATTAAGAAAGTTAATCAGTAAACAGATTTCTACCAGAGTGTAGATAAAAAATAAACTTGAGATTCACACAACACACCTTTAAATGGAAGGAAAGCATTCATATGTATGTATATATGAACATGTACTTATATTTATTAATAACTGAAAATGATATAAGCTAACAACAATAAAAAATGTTAAATGAATATCTGTTATACTCAGACTCATTGTATCTGTCATGACCATTCCCTCACATTACACCATCTTAAGTTGTTGATGGTCTAGTGCCCTTCCCATGTTAGAACACACCATCCTTAGATGTATGCAATACTAAGGCACTTTTGGTCAACTCCTCAACTATATATCTTCCTTTTGTAACACTTGATCAGGAACTCCCTTATACAACTTGTCCTTACTTCTGAGCTCCATAGAAAATGACGAAAACCATGAGAAGTAAAGAAAAGCCTTTGCAGACAACCCTCTCAATCCCCAAGGGAGGGTTAGAGTCTGAAGGGATCAGAAACTCACAGTTTAGATTGGCCATTGTCAATCCACACCCATTCCTTTTTTTTTCTTATCATATGACAATCCAATCCAGTAACTCTCTGGAATAACATGGCATTGAAGGAATTTCTGTATAGGAAACAATGTAGCTTGTCATGAAATTTCTGTATGTTGGATGAGAGATCAAGTAGGAAGAGTTCCCACCACCCACATTTCACTCTCTGCTCTCTTATCCTCCCACCACTCAGTCTCATCATATTCATTTTCTAAATTGACTTCCTATTTATATCAAATTGAGGTCAGTTCAATAAACTATTTAAAATAAAAACTTCAAGTGTCCTCGGTTCATGATTTGATTTGGGACTTTGTTTATTATTGAGTCTCAGAATTTAAACAAGGTTGCTCTTGAACTCACAATATTCCTACTTAAGGCTGGAATTTTTTAGATTTATCATTTTTGACTGATGCATAGATTCCTTCTATTGCATCTAATATGTGTGAGCTAAGCAGAGAATTCTCAACAGAGAAATATTGAATGCCCAAGAAGTACATTAACAAACATTCAAAGTTCTTAGCCACTAGGGAAATGCTAGTCAATACAAAACTGAGATCATGTCTTACCCCAATAAGAATGGCTAAGTTAAAAAAGTTAATGATAGCACATGCTGACAAGGATATGAAGAAAGGGGAACACTACTACAGTGATGATGGGGGGAACACTTGTAGAAATCAATTTGGTGGTTTCTCAGAACACTGGCAATACTTCTATCTCAAGAAACAGTACTACTACTCCAGGGCATATACTCAAAGATTCTCTACCATCCCAAAAAGACTCATTGTCAGATATGTTCATAGCAGTTTTATTCATAATACCCAGGAATTGGAAACATCTTAGATGTCCCTTCACTGAAAAATGGATAAAGAAAATGTGCTACATCTATGCAATTGAGTACTCTTTAGCTATGAAAAAAATCATCATGAATTTTGAAGGCAAATTGATGGAACTTAAGAATATCATCCTAAATGTCAAATCCTAAAATGACATTCATAGTATGTCTTCACTTATCAGTTGATACTATACATAAAATGCAAATGTACATGATACCCTCCACAGAACCCAGTGGCTGGATAAAAGAATGCCACAAGTAAGAATGCTTGAGTCTCAATGGGAATCAGGAATGTAATAATCATAGAAGGTAGATGGAGGGAGGGAACTGAGTGAAAAATTAGATCAAGGGATCAATTAGGGTTCAGAAACTGCTGTGCGTCAGGTAGAGAGGATGGCCTGAAAGGAATGAGAATGAATTGAAATCTGAAACTGATAGGGGGTGGATGGGGACATCTCCCAGAAGAGATGGATATCAGTGATAGGGAAAGTACACAAGAGTCAATGGGGGTGTCCTTAGCTGTATCTCTATATAACCTGGGTAGGCAGCATCCTGTGGCAAATGAAGAATTCCTGAGGAGTGACAGGGAAACAACATACCCACAAAACTTTGTTCCTAAACTTACCACTTCTACAATAAATACAGGGATTTGGGATGGTGTAAAGTCTAAGGGAATAAACAACCAATAACCAGCTTAACTTGAGTCACATCCCATGGAGAATCATCAATCCCTGACCTAACTAATGATACACAGTTATGCTTGCAAACAGGATTATAGCATTGCTGTCTTCTGTGAAGCTTTGTTCACAATCTGAATCATACATAAACACCCATAGCCAAACAGTGAATGGAGCTTGAGGACTCTTCGGGGAGAACAAGTGGAAGGATTGTAGGCTCTGAAGGGAGTAGGATCTCCATAGTAAGACGAAGAGAATCAACTAACAAAGACCCTTGTGGTTCTCAGTGATGGATCCACAAACAAAAAACATACATTGGGTTGAAACTCATCCTACCTGCATGTGTGCAGCTTGGCCTTCAGTGTAAGTTCTGAACAAGTGGAGTAGGCACTATCCCAAAGGCTGTTACCTGTACATGGGTTAAGTTCTTGTAACTGGCCTGCCTTGTCTAGCTTCAGTGGGAGCATATGCACCTAACCTCATGGAAATATATTGTCCTTTGTCATGGGGATACCTAGGGGACCCCATCCAATCAGAGGAGAAGGGTAGTTAGGGATGGATTATGGATCAGGATTTAAAATGAATAAATAAACTACTATTCTACCACTACTACTACTACTACTACTACTACTACTACTAAGGCTGCTGCTGCTAATAATAATATTAATAATATTAAATTTCAAAAATTGGTTATGTTTATTGTATCAAAAGGAAAATTACACTATTTTTGACATCAATATCCATTTATAATTTTAAATAAACATTATTAAATTGATGTATGAATATCATACCATGTTATACACAACAAAATTTTCAAGGTGATTCTGCAATTATTTTTCTAGAAAAATGTAGTCTTCAAATTTGAAAAGATTTCATAAGCAATAATTTAAAGAGGGGATGATAGAATCTTGGAAACTTTATTTTCTTTTAAATAGACATTTCTAAAGATGGATATCTATTTTACAGGACATAAGAATAATATGCAGTATGTATTGTGAACAGTTTCAGTGGAAATTTCTATGGAGTTAACTACTCAACCATTTAATTCTACAGTTTTCATATTATCTCATTTTGCAGACAGGACCCGAGCACAAATGCTTTCCCTGTTGTCATCTGATTGATTACTCATCTCAGGCAGTCTCACTTTCAGGTTCTAAATAGCAAATCCTAAAAATAGGGGTTTACTTGGCACTATATGGAGATAAATGACTGTCAGTAACTGGATATGCTAAACCAAAATATTAAACTTCATCTGGGAAAGATATCTTTCTGAAGGATTCTCTTGGACACTACTGAGAAATGAAGGATACTGAAAGACAAAAGTGTCTTTGTAGTAATGAGTCTCCACTTAATAGACTTGTGTCCCACAGTTTTCTTCACATTACAGGAAAATCATATACAAATGAAAAAAAAATGGATCCAGTACCTCATTACTCAGGGTTAGAAACAGAATCTAAGAAAATAAGAGGAAAGTGAGCCTCCACAATACCAGTTCATCTTCATCTTCTATCTTCACAAAGGGTAAGCTGTAATGCTGGCAGTTCGCTTTACATCCACTCCATGTAGTTTTGTTCATGATGAAATAATACCATTTAGTACCATAGCAGAACCTGTATTTAACACCTCTGCCTACAACAGAGAAGGTAAATGGCTAAACTTATTATTTTCTGGTATTGTTTTATCAGCGGAATGTATTTATTAAATCTGTGTTTAAAAAAAAAGAGGTAAAATCTCATAGGTCTCAGAAAGTAGAATTCTATAATGCCCAAACACCCCTGCACACTCAGGCATGATCTAGACAACATTGTTCATACCACTAGAGATCTAGAAATATTTCCTGTGTCAATCATGGATGAATCGTTAGAGAAAATGAAGCACATACACACAAAAATATTGCTTATCCTTTAAAGGAAAATGAATCAGCTTGACAGGATGATTTATGCCTATGACATGAGAACTCCTCAGAGAAAGACAGGAAGATCACTAACAGTTTGAGGCCTTCTTTGCCTAAACAATGACTTTCATGTCAGTCTTCTCTACATTGTGAGTTCCCAGTCATCCTGGGCTACAGAATGACATCATGTCTCACAACAAATCCAAAAGCAAGATGCTGACCTATGTGACAAACATCACTGAACTTGAGGATGGCTTGCAAAGTGAAACACACTGGGCATAGGGCCACATAATATGATTCCATGGAGATCTGTTTTTTTGTTTGTTTGTTTGTTTAAAAAACAAAAAACAAAAAACCGTAAAACAAGTTCTGTGAAGCAGAGGCATGGGAGATACCAGGGGGCAGAGCCAGACAATGAGAACTTGCTACTCAGAGGCAGTTAAACTCCTGACAGAATTCTAGATATGGAACACTCAACCACACACTTGTATATGCTTAGCATTGTGTCAAAGTCTGTGTTAAATTCTTTTATCTTAAGAGAAATAAGAGATAAATGAGAATGGTTTTGGTGTTGAAAGTCTGTTCTCCTCATTATGTTGATTCCACCAGTGTTGTGCCCACATGCCCAAATGTTCAAAGTTGAATACATTAAAATGTGTGCAGTTTGTTTTGCAAGATCCTCTCAATATGAATGTTTTGTTTAGAGAGTTGCTGGAAATGGCCATGCTTTATTAGGTAAGTTTATTTCCAACCTTCACTTTTCTGTGAAGAGGTATCAATGTGTAGCTCAGGTTGGCCTTGAAACTTCTGGGATGACCTTTTATTACTGAAAGTTATAATCCTCCTCCTTCAACCTCACAGTCATAGCGATTACATCACTATGCTATCCTATACAGGTAGTTAAGTTATTTTAAAGTAATGCCACAAAAGTTTTTCGATGGGTCTAGAATACTTCAAGGATTGTTTTGGAGCTTTTTTTTTTCCTATCACAGATTTTATTATGTAACAGTTTTAAATATATTAATCCTCACATAATGAGAACCATCCCATCCTACTGTCACAGAGTGGTGAGATTATATACAAGAGCACTTTGTTACAAATCATGAAAAAGTAGTTAATGATAATTGATAAACTGTGTCAGAAAAATGACCAGTCACTCGCATGGGCAAGAAAGGTTCTTTGTGACTCTTGATGTTTTCATTTTTCCAGTCTCATTCACTGTGTCAGTGGCAGACTTGCAACCTTTAAACACCATGGTTAAATTCCCTTGTCTGCCCCAGGGAGGGTCCCTTTTACAAATGGTACAGATCTCTCAAAACCTGTCAGATGGGAAACACACATGCACACACACAAAAAATATCTTCTAATAACTTCATCCATGTAAATGCTCTAAGTCCATTTTAGCATAAAAATTCATAAATATACTCTTACTAAAACCTTCCATATTCTGTCAGCAACAAAGTTGTAGACTTAGATTTTATGCTAGATATAAACAATCAAAATTATCAAAGGTACCAATTTGTAATTCCCTCCCCAGGGGGCAGTAGGAGTGCCAAACAGAACTTTCCTTCTAGAAACTATAAGGTTCTCCTAAACCAAATATGGATTTCTGAGTTTCCATATCTCTACATGAAGTAAGGAACCCCCAAATGATTAACCCACAGATCACAAGCATCTGAAGCTGCTGGATGTACTTCAAATCTTCCAGAGAAGAAATAATAGATAATAATGCAATTCTGTACTCATGGTATTCCTCTGCTACATACCTGTGTCTCGTGAAGAATCTGAAACACTCTTGGTTTCACTGTCCCATCTCTCCTGTTCTCTGTTGATGTATTCCAGAAGTTCATTGCTTGGCCTACAATCTATAGACTTATTTGTCGACATTTCTTCCTTTAAGTTGAAATCCCTTTGCATGTTGCTGCAGTTATGGTGGTGGTTGAGAGTTTCATGGATTTCTTGTTTGTGTTGACTATACTGAAAAACGAAATTAATCACAGATATAAAATAAAAATGCTTAAGAGAAATGCATATCAATATTTAATGTTAGAGGATAGGCTTCACGTGGAGAGCCAACACATATCATTATTTCCTTGGTATTTAACATTTATAAATTATTACTTCAATTAACTCATTATAGAAAGAGATACTTCAATTTTCTCTAAGTTAAATTTACTGTAAAATAAATTAACAGAGCTGAATAAAATTATGGTGGAACTAACTTCCATTCACTTCAATTTTACAGCACAAATTTGCAGATAATTACCTAAGTAAAATAATCAGTGAATATTTAGCAAACTATGAAAATGTGAACTAAAAAGAAAAAAAAAATCAAAAAGACAAAAAACAAAACAAAACAAAAAAACACAAACAAACAAAACAAACAAACAAACAAAAACTCACGTAAAAAATGGCACAATTCTTCTTTGAGCATATGGTTTGTAATATATTCACATACATAGTTATGTTTTGGCATAGCCTGAAACTGATTGACTTTGTTAATATAGAGAAATCCAATTAAACTTACCTTATTGTCTCTGTCAGATTAAATCTTTTTACGTATGCATAAAATATACTTTGAAGAAATATAAAAACAAGGCCATTGATTCTTTGCACAGATGTTTCTCAAAAAATGTTTATTTTAGATGCTTAATCATCTGAGCTGAGAAATTAAATGATCATCAAGTCCTCAGAAGGAACATGATCAAAAATGAGACTGAAAGGGCGAACTGTCAACAGTCCCAGAGTTAACAGATTAAGTATGAAAAGAAGAGTACACTGCAGTTATTCAGGAAAAAATATCATAACTCCAGAGATTCTGACGCATCCCCTCCTGATTATAGACAGAACAATGTACAGCATGTATTACGGCATAGTTCATGTCTAAAGCTATTCTCTAGGTGGAAGCTCAAAGAAGGTGCATCTCAGTTACTTACTCTTTGCCACAAACCCTGCAACAATTACCAGCCGAAAGGAACAGAGGATTCCAAGAGCTATCACAATGAGCTGCCAAGGGACTGAACACACTTAAATCAGCAAAACAAAACAATAAAAATCTCTATTAATAGAGTAGATCTCAATACTAATTACAATTTGTGTAGCATGGAAACAAGGAAATCTTTGCACAAGTCTATTATATGAACTGACTGAAAATGTACCCTCAAGATTGTAGATTTCTACCTAAAATGTAAGGATTTTAGAAATTTTACAGGTGTTCACAAAATTTTGAACAAGGCCTGAGCCTTACACAGTGAATCCTCCTGACTCAGATTAGAAGGAGCTAGATGACAGGCATGTGCACTCACCCAATTCTATAGAGAAAAAAAGTGCAATCTACAGATGGCATTCAAGGCATAGGTACTATCCAAGTACAAGGTATCAAGCTGAGGCATGCAGCCTACCAAGAGAGATAACTGAGGATGGGGAGGAAGGAAAGAGGGATGGATCTTTTTGAGAAATGGTAGGAAACCACAGTTGTTCTAGACATGATCTGTATGCATCACCATCCTTGAAAGTGCCTGTAATTCAAGAATCACTTTTTTCCTGTAAGTTCAAAATTGCTCCATATAATACTAAATATTTGGGTGTATCTAAGGTGTTGGGAATATGAAACACATGCCTGTGACTACCATTAATAAAAAAAAAAAGATAAAAATTGCAGATTGGAGTACAGCTGTACCAATGTGTATAGAGTAAATAAAAAGAATAGAAATTGAGATTTTCTCAATTTCAGTAATAAACAAAATTATTCTTTGATTTTTTTTTCAGGAAGTCCCCATGGGGTTTACTTATTCCTACATGGACGAATCCTCTCGTCCCCTCTCTCTGCATCTGCAACTTTTTCTCTAGAGAAAATGTCCTTTTCTGATGGACAATTGTTTTTTGCAAAGTGGCATTATATATTTGGATGTTTATGACAATTAAAACATGTTCTTCAAGAGTGAAAATATTGTTTCTAATGCATAGGCTTCATTTCCTTAGGATTTTGCTTCCCTATAAAATTGGTTTTTTTCTCCAGACCCTAGTTTGTCTGCCAGTATTAAAGTTTAGATGTTTATGACAATTAAAACACTTTCTTCATGTATGAAAATATTTTTTCTTTTGGGGGAGTTTGAGAAAGGTTTTCTCTGTTTTGCCTGGCTGTCCTGAAACTCACCCTGTAGATCAGGCTGGCGTCAATCCCAGATATTCACCTGTCTCTGCCTCCCAATTAAAGGGATGAAAGGCATGCTCCACCACTGCCAGGGAAAAGTATTTTTTTCTAATGCATAAGCTACATTTCTTTAGGAGTTTGTTGCTCTAGAACATTTCTTTACATAAAAAAAACTCTTTTTTTTTAATGTTAGTTTTGAAGTTTTCAGAATTCTTCTTGACTAGACTAAAGGAAAAAAAACCCTCCTAATAGTTTTTTACTTCTTGTTTCCCAAGAAATGTTTTCTTACTGATTACCATTGTTCTAATCAGCCCATCTGATTTATTCCCTTATTAGCAAACATCTAAAAGGTAGAAGGGTTATATATTTCTTTCTGTTTGATTTTTTAATTTTAAAACTTGATTGCTTTATTTTTAAACTTAATTTTGTACAATTTTGTACATAATAACCCTCCAACTAATACTATTTTCTTCTCTCACCCTTGTGTATAATTAAGCCCAGATGAAATGGAACATTTTACTTTTCAATAAAAGCCAGTAGGATATTTTCAAACTACTAAATATTTAAAATACATCTTTTAAAAAGTGATTTTAGACACTTAAAACACTTACCTCTTAGGCCAGCTTTTCTAGATCTCTGAGTCCCCTCAAGTCTCACCTGGCTGTTCAACCCTGAAGACTTGTGGAATCTCATAGTTGGGAAAGTGACCTCCTGCTCACTCATCTTGGGAATACGTAGAGTATGTTCTTTTAAAAAATATGTCCTTGAGTGATTCATAAAGAAAACATTAAAATGCCAACCTATTGGAAGGTACCTGGATCTAGTGATACAGAAGGTTGAGAAAGGGTGGGGTTTGACTAACTCACTTAATCATCCAAAAACCCTCAAATTCCATTACAGGTGAGAAACCTTTGCAGACTTGCATTAAAATTGTTTTTATTTCTAATGATAACAGCAGTTTATAGGAAATATAGAAGTATTAATGCCACAGCCCGTTTGTTCAAAATATCTAGCACATAAAAATGGTAGGTAAAAGTGCTACCACTGAAAACCATTGAAAAAAAATTAAACAATCTATTCAAATAACAAAGAGTCAAAGATTTAGGAATAAATAAAAATGATGCTTTAAAATTATTTACACATTTTGATATACACATGAATGCTAAATGATCTTTCAGTCATATATATATATATATGTATATATTATATATATATATATGTATATATTATATATATATATATACACACACACACACACACACATATATATGTGTGTGTGTGTGTGTGTGTGTGTGCGTGTATGTGTGTGTGTGTGTGTGTGTGTGTGTGTGTATCAGACTTTCCCAGACACTACTGCAGGTGACTCAAGAGACAGAAATATCTCTCTTAATGAAGCTCCAATCAGCTGAGATATCCTACCTCTCAACACAGCCTCAGTCTACACATTCCTCCGTATGGTTGGACCAGGTAAGTGGATACAACCAGAAAAGATCTTACTGAGTGTGATAATTCATGCCCAGAAAGCCAATACTGAATATTTTCTCTTATCTGAGGTTTCTGCTTCAGTCTTCAGAAAAGATTTGTTATCTTTAGTAACTGAAACAACTAGAAAAGTAGAAAGGGACCTTGCCCATGGAGTATGGGAGCAACAGGAAACAGCATAGAGAATAAAATACACATTTTCAATTTTAAGACCTTCCATCTAAATAGTCATGACACATATAACATACTCATACATAATGTTGCAAGAGGAGGTTATATGAAATTGTCAGTATGAAGCACACATGATCTAATGCCCATAAAAGATACAATGTGATGATAGATATCAATGTACTAGGAAACACTAAACATTTGTAACTGGCATTACCCTTACATTAATAACTGAGCTAAGAGCCAGCAGATAGGAAAGACAAGCTGCATGTGTGATAGCTTTCTTTTCTACTTTTTTAATTTATGAAGTTTTCTGAAGAGATTCACTGTCTTATTTCTTGACAAAAAAATTCTTCAATTACAGAATTTTTTTACAAATTTTTATTAATTAGTAGTGCTCTTCGGGTGATTGTATTCAAGCCAATGTGCATGTGTCCAGAAGACCATTTTACAAGGTGAGTTCTCCCTCTCCTCTTTCCTTTTAGGTACAAGGATCAAACTTGGGTATTCAGGGTATTCAGTAGCAAGCACATTTACACACTGACACATTTTACATAGATACTATTATCACAACTTTCAGATGGATAATATATAAACATTTAACCAAACTAAAGAGTCATGAACTCCATAGATTCCTCTACCTTAAATTCTTAGCACACAATACAAGTCCCAGCATACTCCAAAAGAAAATCACCAGTGCAGAATAACAGTTTTCACATGCTACCAGATTTAACCTGATATAACACAGCCAAAAGGTCTCTCAGCAATCCTGTTCTCATGTGACACCGCGTGAAATTCTCTAGAGTATATTTTATCATTTGTTAGAAAAACAATAAAAGCAGCTATTTTTACCTGTGTCTCCACCCTGAAGTGATGCCGGTAGAAAGAATGGATGCCTGAATTGGGGTAATGTGGTCCTTTACTTGTCTGTATCCCCTAAGAGGCTCCCAGAAGAAAGGCAGAACTAAATTTCCTCCAAGTGATACTTCATGTTTTTCTGCCCCTCCTCTCGACCAAACTGAAAAGAGGAAATTGCTTTTGAAAGCTGAGTCTGAGAGAAAATTAAAGGAGTAAAATATTGGGTCAGATTCTGCAAAGGAAACATCTATAAATGATATTTGAAGACAGAGAAGATGAGCACTCCTGCAGACAGAGCAAAACATGTGTCCCCAGCAAATCAAATGGGAAAAAGAGGGACTGAAGATTCTCTGCTCCCAATTTTTAAATTTAGTGCTGGGAATCATTTGTGCTTCTATTTTTTAATACTTACTTCTTGGTTTTAAATCATGCTAATTGCATCTAATTATGTATTAGAAATGCCGTTAGAACACATTTCCACTGGTAAAGTATTCCTTTACACTATTCAAGCTTTTTAATCATAGGTAATATAGACTGTGAACATTCAAGTCATTCCACACAGAGTGGTCTCCTGCTGGGGTTTTCATGGTGCTGGAATATCAAATCTAAGGCAGTGGACATGCTCAGCAAATACTCTTTCCCTAGGCTACAGACTCGTGCCTCAGTTTGGTTTTCTTCTGGTGTTTAGTTTTTGGTTTGATTTTGTGGTTGTTGTTACTTGGAGACAGTTTTTGTACCTTGCTATCACAAGCTGCTCTCACTTCACAGTCCTCTGACCTCATTCTTTTCTGTCTTTACATTAGAGCTACACAGTTTACTCCATCAAGTTACTCCATATTTCTGATATTAATTTTTCTAGTAAATAGTAAGCAGTTCTTAATTTTATATGCAATTATCTCAATATGATTAAAGCAATATGTATTTATTAATCGCTTACATAAAACAGAAATCAATTAGAAAACGATCCACTATTTAACATTCTAGTTCTTTTATAGTAGTTTGTTGTTTTTACTTTTAAAAGTACATGGAACATACTTTAGAAAATCATAAGAGAAATATTTTATGAATGAAGTCATGGGATTCAAGGAGAAATATATTTATAAACTCTAATATAGATTATCACATGGCATCTAGTTCATTTACAAACTTCCAGTTGCCATGAAAATATTCACAACTGATTTTTAGAGATGAGATGAGGTGATTTTTCTTCTGTGAATTTTGCCATTGGGTTTTTCATGAGAATTCCTGGAAAGAAGGTATTTCAGCCAGCTGATTTAAAGTATAGAGAGGTGAGGACAATGTCATTCTATGGGTTGAGGGACTATTTACCTTACCAGAGGCTAGCTCTAGCCTTTTAAGTAACCTGTGTCAGAACTAACATCCTGTGATTAATAGATAAAAGTTTCATGAAATCTATGAACAGAGCTGACCACTAACATCCATTTACCTGAAGGTTTAGAATGTCTTCTGATGACTTATAGAATCTTCTATTTTGCTGAAATCACCTCTCTGATGTACCCACCAATGTGTAATGAAATTGTCTTTCTTTATGATTTTCTACATTTAAAAATTCAAAACTTTATGAAACTGCTTCTACATTGGGGCATGGAACCATGGTCTCTCAAAATGTTTCCAGAAAACACTGTCTTTTATTCCGTTTAAGGTGAAAGCTGGATTTTGCATCAGTAGACCTTATTTGAAAGCCCTTGCTGTGCAAACATTGCTAGTGAGGTTGCACATTTTAGTGATGATTCACATGCTGGATACATTAGACACATCACTGGAATTGAGGGCACGGTTCACGGTAGGGCATGTACACAGTCTTGACCTCATACAACACAGTAATCATAATAGCAACAATAATAATACAAATGATGATGATAGTAACAAAAACAATGATAATAATAACAGAATAAAGAGAGGAGGTAAAAGATTATTTGACTTCAACAGTCTGTTGCTATGAGCTCACCCTTTTGGTAATATGTTTACATCTCTCACTAAATTTTACTTTCATTTGATTTTGTTTTTTCCAACTGGCTGGCTTGTTTTTGTTGAAAAAAATTTAAATTGTTCTTTAAATCAAGAGACAGTGATTAACCATGAACTGGGAAATGTGGATGGCTCAAGACTAGAAGAGGAACTGAAGATACACTGTCAAGCCTGATTGCTAGTAGAGTAGGTCAGAGCAGACCCCCTGATTCTCTCTTCCATTACTAAATTCCAGCCATCCTTAAATTATGACTACTCAGTGGCTTCTTTAGTTCTTTCTTTCACTCAACTTCCAATGTTTTCTCATACTTTACAAATTACCCATTTGCTTATCAATAGACAGTCCTGCCTGTTTCTTATATGAACAGAGTCTGTCTCCTTAAATTGTTTATTTTTTAGATGTATGAGAAGAACTTTTATATTGATCATTATTCCTTCATGTGTGTATGTTTACGAATGCTTAAGTGCAAACAAGCCATGTGGTATACAGAGGAAAACTTTGGGGGTTAGTTCTTTTCTTCTACGGAGAACTCACTGGAACATTTTTTTTTTCTGTCATCAGGCTATGCTGTAGTGCTTTTACCCACTGGAACAATTCAAATTCCAGTTTTTGATACTTTAACCCAAATATGTATGAGTTGACACTCAAGTCTGGCATTATCATGCACCTGACCTTCACTGAAACAGATGACAGACTTTACATCATCTCAACAGTGTAATAAAAGTTTCATGGATGCAGTATGTATGATTTCCTAATACCTCCAGCTAGTCACTTTTGTCTGTAACCACTAACCCTTGGGGAATCATTCTATTTATAAACTACACACACACACACACACACACACACACACACACACACACACACACACACACACACATGCACCCGCACATATACATACACACACACATACACATACACACAGCGGAGATGGGAGGTGGGGAAGAGAAGCAGCAGTGTTGAACGAAGTGGTCTCAGTGTCTCAGTGCAGACAGATGCTTGTGCTGTCTCAGCTTTCTTCAGAAAAGTTTCTGAAGAAGTCAGCTGACTGACTTAAGGACACTATGAATCTATACTCCAAATACATCATTAATTCATGCATGGAACATGGATATGATTGACACTTAAAAGGGCCTGGGTTTTAGCTTCCCATTAAGCATGAGTCTGCCAGCTGAGTGTCATGTGTGGAAACAACAAACCAAGCACTTGTGAATTCATGTGAGTCCCATCATTCACAGATTCTTTCACCACAGTACATCAGAAGTCCTGTTTCTTTATATGTTGCTGTGAAGGTTTAATAAGATACACAAATAGCATTTTGTTTTCTTGTGTGTGAGACAAGTCCTCACTATTTAGCCCTATCTGGGCTGGACTTTACCATATAGAACAGGTTGGCCTCAAAATCACACAGATTGAATGATTCCTTCTCCCAGGTGCTGGGATTAAATCTACTAATCACCATTTTTAGCTTCAAATAATGTTTTTAATCATAACCTGGCGAATGAATAGTAAGTTGCATTCAATATCAAACATTACCTGGGGGGCAACACTCCAGTCTTTGCTTACCATATTGATATGATCAAAAGACTGATACTTTATGCTTATGTTTTCATGTGGTCATCAAGATTGGATCACCTCCTTCTAAGGTTTAGAGTAACTGTAATCTGGAACACTGAAAGAACCTGGTAGATTTCAAGAGAAAGTTCTTTTTTCTCTTGAATTTTTTTCAGCATTTTAGTTTCCAGAAGCTTCTCTAAGACACAAATAGGCTAGATTTTCTAAGGGTGCTGGTGTTTGGAAGGACGGGATGGGGGGGTACATGAGCAAAATTGAGAAACTGACAATCTACAGCCTTGAGCTATTGCGGCTCTAGAAAACCCACATTCCTCCCTCCTCTGAGAGGTTTATGTCACCTTGCACACAGAAATATTAATGGTGCTTAGACCTTGCATCCTTATCTCTGCTAAGAGGGTGTCATCTTTAACACAGAGGCTAACCACATGCTCAGGGAACACTTCTTTGTGATTTCTGCATATTGTTTGCCTCTTTTAACATCATGCAAAGTCTGTGAGCAAGTGGGTCTCTAGTTGCATATATAGCAGAGGATGGTCTAATCGGCCATCAATGGGAGGAGAGGCCCTTGGTATTTCAAAGATCATATGCCCCAGTACAGAATATGCCAAGGCCAGGAAGGGAGCAGGAGTGAGTGGACTGGGTAGCAGGGTGGGGGGAGGGCATAGGGGGCTTTGGGGATAGCATTTGAAATGTAGATGAAGGACATCTGGGTTCTTTCCAACTTCTGCCTATTATAAATAAGGCTGCTATGAAAATAGTGGAGCATGTGTCCTTAATTACCAGTTGGAACATCTTCTAGGTATATGCCCCGGAGAGATATTGCTGGATCCTCTGGTAGTATTATGTCCAGTTTTCTCAGCAACCACCGGATTGATTTCCAGGGTGGTTGTACAAGCTTGTAATCCCATCAGCAATGGAGGAGTTTTCCTCTTTCTCCACATCCTCAAGAGCATCTGCTGTCACCTGAATTTTTAATCCTAGCCATTCTGACTGGTGTGAGGTAGAATCTCAACTGTTGTTTTGATTTGCATTTCCCTGATGATTAAGAATGTAGAAAATTTTTTCAGGTGCTTCTCAGCCCTTCGATATTCCTCACTTGAGAATTCTTTGTTAACTCTGTACCCCATGTTTAATGGGGTTATTTAAATTTCTGTAGTCCAACTTCTTGAGCTCTTTATACATATATTGGATATTAATCCCCTACCAGATTTAGGATTGGTTAAAATCCTTTCCCGATCTTTTGGTGGACTTTTTGTCTTATTGACAGTGTCATTTGCCTTACAGAAGCTTTTCCAATTTGATAAGGTCCCATTTGTTTATTCTTGATCTTACAGCACAAGCCATTGCTCTTGTGTTTAGGAAATTTTCCACAGTGCCCATGTCTTCGAGGCTTTTCCCCACTTTCTCCTCTATAAATTTCAGTGTCTCTGATTTTATGAGGAGTTCTTTGATCCACTTAGTCTTGAGCTTTGTAAAAGGAGATAAAAATGGATCTTCTACATCATAACAGCCAGTTGTGCCAGCACCATTTGTTGAAACTGCTGTCTTTTTTCCATTGGACGGTTTTAGCTTCCTTGTCAAAGATCAAGTGATCATAGGTGTGAGGATTTATTTCTGGGTCTTCAATTTTATTCCATCGATCTACAAATGTGGTACACTTACACAATGGAGTACTTCTCAGCTATTAAAAACAAAGATTTATGACATTCTTGGGAAATGGAGGTATCTGTAGGATATCATCCTTAATGAGGTAACCCAATCACAAAAGTAGTCATTAGATATTCACTCACCGATAAGTTTATATTAGTCCAGAAACTTAGAATACCCAAGATACAATTTGCCAAAAACAAGAAAATCAAGAAGAGGAAAGACCAATGTGTGGATACTTCATTCCTCCTTAGAATAGGGAACAGAATACCCATGAAAGGAGTTATAGAGACAAAGTTTGGAGATAAGGTGAAAGGATGGACTATTCAGAGACTACCCCACCTGTGGATCAATCCCATAATCAGCCACCAAACCCAGACACTATTGCATATGCCAGCAAGATTTTGCTGACATGACCATGATATAGCTGTGTCATGTGAGGGTATGCCAGTGCCTGGTAAATACAGAAGTGGATACTCACAGTCATCTATAGGATGGAACACAGGTCCCCCAATGTTAGAGCTAGAGAAAGTATATAAAGACCTGAACGGGTCTGCAACCCTATGGGTGGAACAAAAATATGAACTAACCAGTACCCCTAGAGCTCATGTCTCTAGCTGCATATGTAGGAGAAGATGGCTTAGTCTGCTCTTGCGAGCACCAGTTTGGCCAGCAAGAACAATGCTGCAACAGGATCTTTCCACACACATTTATTGGGAGAGCTTGATTGCAGAGGTGAAGAGACCCCAAGCCCAGAACTGGTGCTGCTTATATAGGCCTAGGAGAGGCGTGTCTCACACCTGGATTGGTTGTGCTTTGGTTATGCTTACCACCTTATTTGCATGCCTACATCTGATTGGTTAACTTCTCTCTCATCTGATTGTTTAACTTCCCTCTCATCTAATTGGTTAACTTGTCTCTCATCTGATTGGTTAACTTGTCTCTCATCTGATTGGTTAATTTCGGTTAATTCTCAAAACCTCATCTTGGCAAAAAAAAAAAAAAACCTTTATTGCCTATGTATGCATAGTGTCCAGCGGTGGCCAGCGCCACCCTGCAACAGCACATGTGTCTTCCCACAGTCTGCCATCATTGGGAAGAGACGCCCCTTGGTCTTGCAAACTTTATTTGTCATATATACAGGCCCAAAAAGTTTAAGTGGGTTGATAGAGGACCAGGGCAGGGTGAGGTTGTGATAGCCTTTGAAATGTAAATAAAGAAAATATATTAAAAAAAAGAAAAAAAAAAGAAAAAGAAATAGAAAAAGAAAAAGAAAAAGAAAAAAGAAAAAGAAAAAAGAAACAGCTTTAGGAGAGGTCCTTGGTATTGCAAAGATCATAGGCCCCAGTATAGGGGAAAGCCAGGGCCAAGAAAGGAGAGTGAGCAGGTTGGAGAACAGGGCAGGGGGGAGGGTTTAGGGGACTTTGGGGATAGCATTTGAATTGTAAATGAAGAAAATATTTAATGAAAATGCCTTAAAATAAAATTTAAAAAATAATAATAAAAAAATAAAAAAAGAAGAACTTTAGAGCTGGTAGCTCATTATAGTGGCCATAGTATTAATGAAAGATGAGTAGCTTACCAGTGTACTTGAGGAAGGAGGAATGTTATTAAGAGAGACTGAACACACAGTGGGTGTTTCTTTTTTGTTTGTTTGTTTGGACAGATAAGAGCATGCCTATAACTGTAAAGCCAAAGAGCCACATCTTTCTCTAAGCTTTGTACATTTGCGCTCTAAATTTATAGAAGAATGAAAACTGTTAGGAGGCACAATTAACATTGAATAGTGACTACCAATGGCATAGACTTGATTAACAGTTCAGTTTTGTTTCTTGAACCAAAGTGCAGCATAAACCATGACATACCAAACTCCCATCTCACATGACCATGTAATAAATCTTTGAAGTGAAAAACTAGAAGAAATATTTGTTTCCTGGAGCTTTATCTTTAAATTTATTGTAAAAAAAACAAAAACAAAAACAAAAAATAAAAACATTCATAAGCACACACACACACATACTCATACGCGCACACACACACACACACACACACACACACACACACACACACACACACATGTTCCTTTGCTGTAAAAGCCTTTATTTGTGAAAACACAATTGCACATTCCTATGTGTTGAGATAGACACAATCAGAATTCCACATTCAAACCTTCCAATCAGACCCTCAGGCCTCAGTTCTATCATTGCACAGCTGCAAGCCTCTCTTTCTGTGCCATGCTGAGGTGAGGGATACCTGGAGTAGTAACCAGACCACAGCAAAGGATGTCCTGATATCTTGCTTCACAGGGAGGACTGGTTTATACTGCCCAGCATCTCAACTCTTGATGATGTCTTTTCTGGTAGAATTTTAACTACTGTAGAATATCATAAATTTACAGGTCTTAAGAAAAGACAAAACTTCTATTTCGAGATTTCCTGTTTGTATTCACCCTGGGCGTTTGTACTCATAGCTGTTTTAACACTCTGCTTAATCTGCCTACATACATCGTCCTTGATAGAATCAAGCACTGAGAACAAGAAAATGAGAAAGATGATTCAGGAACGTAATAAGAATGATAAAAAGGGATCAGATAGGGTTTCCTGTGGATATCTGGGCTCCTGAATACCTAAAGATACAAATTACTGTTGGAGAAGTTAGGCAACAATCTGTAAGAAATTTGCCTCTTCAGAGCAGACTCTAATCCAGCTCCACTGAATTCTTTGTGGGGTCTGTGAGCTCAGCTCATCCTCCTTTAGCACTCTTTTAAGTTTATTTCTTTTTCTTTATTTTTATAATATGTGGTTTCATATAGTTCAGGATATCCCAGAATTAATATTTAGCTGAAACTGCCCTAAACACTTGATCTTATTCCTTCTAACTTTTGAGTTCCAAAATTTCAGGGTGATCTGCCATATGCAGCTATCATATCATTCTTTTACTTTTCATTTTGTGCTTACTTTGGTGTTCCTTCTACTTGAATTTCATGTATTTTGGGAACTGTATTTTGGGTACTCCTAGTTATTGGGTTAATATCCACTTATCAGTGAGCGCATATCATGTGTGTTCTTTTGTGATTGGGTTACCTCACTCAGGATGATATACTCCAGACCCATCCAATTGTCCAAGAATTTCATGAAATCATTGCTTGTAATAGTTGAGTAGTATTCCTTTGTATAAATGTACCACACTTTCTGTATCCATTTCTCTGTTTAGGGTCATCTGGGTTCTTTAAAGTTTCTGCCTATTATAAAGATAGCTTCTATGAATATAGTGGAGCATGTGTCCTTATTACATGTTGGAGCATCTTCTGGGTATACGCCCAGGAATGGTATTTCTGGAACAGGTAGTACTATATTCAATTTTCTGAGGACTGTGAAACTGATTTCCAGAGTGGTTGTACCAGCTTGCAATCCCACCAGTAATGGAAGAGTGTTCCTCTCTCTCCATATTCTTGCCAGCATCTGCTGTCACCTGAGTTTTTGATTGTAGCCATTCTTACTTTTCTTAGGTGGAATCTCAGTGTTGTTTTGATTTGCATTTCCCTGATGATTAAGGATGTTTAACCTTTTTTAATGGTTCTTCTCAGCCATTTGTATTCCTTAGTGAGAATTGTTTGTTTAGCTCTGCACCCCATTTTTAATAGGGTTATTTGGTTTTCTGGAGTCTAACTTCTTGAGTTCTCTGTATATATTGGATATTAACCCTATATTGGCTTTAGGATTGGTAAAGATCTTTTCCCAATATGTTGATTGCCTTTTTGTCTTACTGACAGTGTCCTTTGCCTTACAGAAGCTTTACAATTTTATGAGATCCTATTTGACAATTCTTAGAGCATACACCTTTGCTGTCCTGTTCAGGAAATTTCCCCCTGTGCACCTGTATTGGAGGCTTTTACTCAAAATCTATTCTACTATTTTTAACACCACTTCATGGTAAAAGTCATTGAAAGATTAGGACTCCAAGGCCCATACCTAAACATAGTAAAAACAATATACACAAACCAGTGGCCAACAATAAACTTAATGGAAAAAAAAAAACATGAAGCAATCCCACTAAAATCAGGAATAAGACAAGGCTGCCCACTCTTTCCTATCTATTTAACATAGTACTTAAATTCCTATCCAGACCAATTAGACAACAAAAGGAGATTAAAGGGATACAAATAGCACTGTAAACTGTTAAGAAGCTCAATATACAATTGTTAACTGTGTAGCTCGTGCACAGAACTAATAAATCTTTATATATGTTGTCTTAGAGTTACTAGTTTGAAAACAAATAGTATTCATACACCCCTTCAAGGTTCATAACCCTTTATAGTTAATAGCATTTACAGATGCCCTCATTGAGTCTTGGATGTCTCCCTTAACCCAGGTCTCTGTCTTATTCTGGACACTAAACCAAACAAACTTAGGAAGAAATGTATTATTTCATTTCACATGTTACTTCTGAATATTAAAGGAATATGGAATAAGAATGTAGGTGAAGGTTCAAAGCTGAAACTACAGAGGAACTATTTTCTAGATTTGAAACATAGCTCAGGTTTAGCTATTTTTTCATTTCTTCCTTTTTTAAATAATTTATTTATATATTCACCACTCTCTTCTCCTGCCATTCCTAGGCTCACATGTCCCTACCCCTATTAACCCTTTGCCATTTCCTCAGAGAAGGGGAAACCTATCATGTGTAAGAACAAAATACTCATAGGAGGGAGGGGCTTGGGAGTGAGGGAGGAGGGCAATGTGGAAAAAGGGTGACAGGATCAGGTGTTGGATGAGACTGGAGTGATGTACAACAGATCAGGAAATTAAACAGAGGTGTGTAGCAGTGGGGGATTGGGAAATGGGGGAAGCCACCAGAAAGTCCTAGATCCCAGAAAAGCAAGAGGCTCCCAGGACTGAAAAAGAATATTAGCTGAAATATCCAACAAAGGGCAGAGAGAACCTTTAGTGACCATATCCAGTGGTTAGATGTGGCCCCTAGTTGAGGGATGAGTCCACCCATTGTGAGTGCCCAACTTGCCAGCAAAGCAGATGCCACAACAGGATCCTTCAGCAACAAGTTTATTGGGAGAGCATTTACTGAGTAGGCAAGAAGACCCCTGAGCCCAGAACTGGTGCTGCTTATATAGGCCTAGGAGAGGCATGTCTCACACCCAGATTGTTTATGCATTCTACCTCATTTGCATGTTCCTCATCTGATTGGTTATTCTCTCTCAGTACCTCACTGAGCCTCATTATCATACCTCATTTGCATGTCTCTCATCTGATTGGTTATTCTCTCTCAGTACCTCACTGAGCCTCATTATCATACCTCATTTGCATGTCTCTCATCTGATTGGTTATTCTCTCTCAGTACCTCACTGAGCCTCACTATCATGCCCGGGCCAGGCAATCACTTGGTGAAAAACTTTGCTGTATATATGCACATTGGTTGTTTACCCAGACTTATGCATGGTGGCCAGCGGTTCCAGTGCCACCTTGTAATGGCATATGTGGCTTCCCACAACCCACCAATTGACAAAATTTTAGCCCAGAATTGGTTCTGTATAAAGGAAATACAGGGACAAATAATGGATCAGAGATTGAAGAAAATTCCATTCAGAAACTACTCCTTCGAGATGTGGATCCATGCCATATGCAGTCATCAAACCCAGATACTATTGCTTATGCCAAGAAGCGCTTGCTGACAGGATCCTGCTATAGCTGTCTCCTGAGAGATTCTGCCTGGGCCTGAACAATACAGATGCTAATTCTTCCAGCAAACCCACAGACTACAAATCATGGGGAGCAAAATGGAGGAGTTAGGGTAAGGACTGAAGGAACTGAAGGGATTTAAATCCCCATAGGAAGAACAATAATATCACCAACCATAACCCCATAGTTCTCAAACCAAAAACTACACATGCAGGGACCGTTGGCTCCACCTACATATGTAGCAGAGGATGGCCTTATCTGGCATCTATGGGTTCAGAAACCCTTTATTCTGTAATTCCCTACCATAGGGAAATGCTCTGATGGTAAGTGGTGAGGCAGAAGTGGGCATATGGGTGGGGGAGCACCCTCATAGGGTGTACAAGGAAGGAGAAATGGGGGATAGGAAAAAGGGTTTGCTAATGGGAAACTGGTAAGAAGATAAAGTGTGAAAAGTATATAGAGTATCAAATAAAAATAACAAATAATATAAAAACATAATAATTCATAAAAAAGAACCTGACCTGGCACCTCTAATTACAACACACACATCCTCTACCACTAAAGCCAAACAAGGCAGTCCAGATTGAGGAAGAGGATCCAAGGTAAGCAACAGAGCAACAACAGCCTTGCAGGGCCATGGCTATGGGGGAAAGAGGGGAGTGGGAGAGAACCTGTGTCCTGCCAGTGTTCAGGTGCTCTGTGTGGGCAGAGAACTGCACACTATACACATAGCCCTGTGTGGGTGTGTGGATGTGTAAAGCCACTGATCCCATCTAGGTGGGTGGTGGAAAAGGGGCAGCCCTAGCTACCAGGTTCTCAGCCTCTAACATCCTACCCTAGATACAGCAGAGGAACTGAGAACAGAATAGGGGCTTTGGAGTGACACTCAGGCCCAGGGATGAAGGGAAGGGAGGGCAGGGGTAGAGGGGGCACTGAATACTCCCCACATGGGTGAGAGTCTTTTGACAGGTCTGTGGCTAGATCACAGGTTGGCTTTCTAGCAGGAGGTAAGATGCTGCTCATTAGGGGAAAGCCTAACCCATCCTTCAAGCATGGCTGGACTTGATGAGCAGAGACAATCTATGGTTTTAGAGCTTTATTGTAGAAAGGCAGGGAGAAAGGAGAGAAAGTGGAAAGAGAGAGACTGGCCATGGCCATGTGGAGAGAAGAGGGAAGGGAAAGAGAGAAAGAGGTCTAGAGAGCAAGAAAGGTGAGAGATAAAGAGAGATATAAGGTGACAAGCAGCCCCTCTTATAGAGCATTGAGCTATCTTGCTGTTGCCAGGTAACTGTGGGGAGAAGTATATCTGGCTATAGTCAGATGACTGTGGTGGTGGAGTCTAGCCAGAATGCCAGAAGCTTGGGGCATTGCAAGACTGATAGTCATAGAATTATGGACAGGCACTTGATTCTGGGAACATGGTTCTCTTTTCCTTCCTTTGTAGATTTCTCTATTGGTTCACTGGAGCAAGCAACACTCAACAAAAATAGTCTGCCTAACACAGTCCCACCAGTCTCTTCTCTGATTCTTAGGGTACCCATATCAAAACCAAGCTGTATATCTGTTGAAAAATGTGTAGGGATCATAGATTCAGCCCTTGCATACACTTTGGTTGGTGGTCCAGTTTCTATGTTTACCCATATGTCCAGGTCAGTTGCCTCTGTAGGACTTCCTTTGGTGTCCTTGACCTCACAGGTTCTCTAATTTCTATCACCCTCTGTTCCAGAAGATTCCCTGAGTGTTGCCTAATATTTGACAGGGGGGACTCTCCATCTGTTTCCATCAGATGAATGAATGGCTGAAGATTTCTTCCCTTCATTCAGGAGACAGCTGTGCTAGGTCTCAGTCTGCTAGCACAGGAGAGTATCATTAATCTTGTTATAGTTTGAGTCTTTCCCAAGAAATGGGTATCAAGTTGGAGCAGTCATTTGTGGTCCATTCCTACCATTTCTGCTCCATCTTAATTCAAGTGAATCTTGTTGGCTGGACATAATTTGACTCAAGGTATTGTGTCCATTTCCCTCCAATGGAAGTCCCACTTGGCTACAGGAGGTCTCCACTTCAGTCTCCATATCTCCAGCTGCCAGGAGTTTCAACAAGGATGAACCACATAAACACTAGGAGCTTCCCCCACCCAAGGTCTCAGGCTATTCCCAGAGATGCCCTCTATTGGTTTCCTTTCTCTGACTTAGCCTTTTCCTGAACCCTCACACCCATCACACTGGATCCCCATCCCTATTCCTCTCTTCATCCACTTTCTTACCTAGTTAACTCCATTTATCCATCTCTCATGCATATTTTCTTTCTCCATCTGTGTGAGATATAAGCTTCTTGACTTGAGTCCTCCTTGTGACTTAGATTCTTTGACTCTGTGGACTGTAGCATGGGTATCCTGTACTTTATAGCTAATGTTCACTTAAAAATGAGTAATATGTTCGTGTCATATTTGGTCAGGATTACCTCACATGAGTTTATATTTTATGGTTCATTTTACTGTAAATTTCCTGATGTTATTGTTTTGAATGGCTATATTGTTTTCTATTGTTTAGATTTACGACATTTTCTTTATCCATTCTTTAGGTGAGGGACATCTAACTTGTTTCACATGTTTTGCTAGTACAAATAAAGCCTCCATAAAATATTTGGGAAGCCTTGTGATATATTGGAGCATATTTTAGTAAATGCTATGTATTTTCATTTGATTTTCTGACCATATATACTTCTTTCCTATCTCATTAATTACCTGATCCTGCCCCATTTTTCCCACCACCGCCTGTCTCCCTCTCAGGTTGCCCATCTCTCCCTCCTTCCCTCCCTCCCTCTCTCCCTATATCTTCTGTGATTTTTTTGTTCCCCCATCTATGTAGAATTGAAGTATGCATGCTTTGGTCTTACATCTTCTTCAGCTCCATATGGTATGTGGGGTGTATTATGGGTATTCTCAGACTTAGGGCTAATACACAATTATCATTGAGTAGGGACCATATGTGTTCTCTTTTGCCTGGGTTCCCTCATTCAGGATGGTATTTTCTACTTCCATCTATTTGTCTGTGCTTTTCATGAACTAACTGATAGCTTTATAGTATTCCATTGTACAAATGTACCACACTTTCTGTATCCATTTCTCTGTTGAGGGACATCTGGGTTGTTTCCATTTTCTGTCTATGATGAAAAGTCTGCTATAAACTTAGAGCAGCATGAGTACTTGTTATATGTTGGAGTATGTTTTGGGTATATGCCCAGTAGTGGTATAGCTGGGTCTTCAGGTAGAACTATTTCCAATTACATGAGGAACTTCCAGATTGTTTTCCAAAGTTGTTTTAACAATTTCTGCAGCACATATATAAAATTGGAATGATACAGAAAAGATTAGCATGGCCCCTGTGCAAGGGGGGTCTATTTTTTTTGTACTTCATTGTCTCACTTCTAAAGTTCATTTACAAAATATTAAGGTTTAAAAAAATCAACAAGCACACCTTTACCTCATCACTCAGGAGGCAGAAGCAAAGTAATCTGAGTTCCTCTCAGTCCTACAGAACGAGCTCCAGAGCAGCTAGGGTAGCACAAAGAAAAGCTGTCTCAGAAAAAACAAACAAAAACATCCAAAACAAAAAAAAAAACCAACACCCCAGAAAACATTAAAAAATTTTCAGGACAAAAAGACCTTAAAATGGCACCATCACTGAGTGCACCTGAACCTGAACATGGAGGAAACTCCTAGCATGACAGTATCCAGTCAGTGGAGAGGTACACGGCTCCCAGATTAAAAGAAGTTACTGCATCAATACTAACTGTCCTGAGTTTGATCATTTGGATACAGTTGTATAATATAAATTATTGTCCCTCGAATGAAATGAGGAACATGTGTGCCTCAATTTTGTTTGTTTGTTTTGGTTCTATGACCTAGGCTCTTGCTATATTCTTTTTTCAACAATTGTGTCTTGGCCTATTATTTGCCAGAATCACAGTGTAATCTACTACATTTAGCAAATTTCAAGTATTACCACCTTTTTTATAAGACCTAAAATTGTATATAAATTAAATTGGGAAGATAGGACAACATACGAGTTGGGCAAAAATAATCCAGATTCTTTGACCTACACTTGCAACTGTTCACCAAATTTGATATTATATTTTATGGACAAAGGAAACATTTATAGCATTGAAAAAAAGTTACACATGAAACAAAAATCAAAACAAAATTGTAATCAGCTAACATGAGAAATCAAAGACATTTCTTCTCTTAATTGTACTTTCTTTCTTTCTTTTTCTCTTTTTTTATTACATATTTTCTTCAATTACATTTCCAATGCTATCCCAAAAGCCCCCCCACACACTCCCCTACCCACCCATTCCCATTTTTTTGGCCCTGGCATTCCCCTGTACTGGGGCATATAATGTTTGCCTGACCAATGGGCCTCTCTTTCCAGTGATGGCCGACTAGGTCATCTTTTGATACATATGCAGCTAGAGTCAAGAGCTCTGGGGTACTGGTTAGTTCATAATGTTGTTCCTCCGTTAGGGTTGCAGATCTCTTTAGCTCCTTGGATACTTTCTCTAGATCCTCCATTGGGGGCCCTGTGATCCATCCAATAGTTGACTGTGAGCATCCACTTCTGTGTTTGCTAGGCCCCGGCCTAATCTCACAAAGGGACAGCTATATCACTGTCCTTGCAACAAAGGCTTGCAAGTGTATGCAATGGTGTCATCGCTTGGAGGCTAATTATGTGGTGGATCCCTGGATATGGCAGTCTCTAGATGGACCATCCTTTTGTCTCAGCTCCAAACTTTGTCTCTGTAATTCCTTCCATGGGTGATTGTTTCCAATTCTAAGAATGAGCAAAGTGTCCACACTTTGGTCTTCGTTCTTCTTCAGTTTCATATGTTTTACATATTGTACCTTATATCTCACTATACTAAGTTTCTGGGTTAATATCCACTTATCAGTGAGTACATTTCATTTGAGTTCTTTTGTGATTGGGTTACCTCACTCAGGATGATGCCCTCCAGGCCCAACCAAGACAGTTTGTCTTGCCTGGCAGTGGTGGCACATGCCTTCGATCCCAGCACTTGGGAGGCAGAGACAGGCAGATTTCAGAGTTTGAGGCCAGCCTGGTCTTCAAAGAGATTTCTAGGACAGTCAGGGCTACACATAGCAACCCTGTCTCAGACAAAAAAACAAGCAAATGAACAAACAAACAAAAACAATTTGTCATAACATTAATGGAAATTCAGGCTGTTATTTTAGGGAGGACTCTTTATTCAGTTTTATGGGAGTTTAAGAAATCAGAAAGAACACAATTCTGAAGGCTTTAGGGCAAAGCGAGCCCATTCACCCGAGTAGATGCGTCCTCTCTCCAACAGGATAGAAAATGACCTCTGTTCTGTCAAGATAGATAGGAGAGTACAGTCCCAATGTTCTTGCAGCTTTGTTTCTCTTCACAGCAGACTTTGTTCTGTAATCAAAATACTTGTTTGTTGGAGTCATGAATTATTACAAGAAACGAATAAGGATCAACTCATTCCATTTTTACCTTTAACTCTGGTTGGAAAGTTAATCAGGGAATTTATCCAGTTTCTTCCCACAAATACAGTAGTAGGGAATATTACAGTCAGTATCTTCTATTCTTGCTTTAGATAAAAATACACATCCTCTAGACTTAAAGTTCATTTTCCTTGTTTTCATGTCACTGAAGAGCAAAGACAAGAGTGGGCAACGAGTAAATTTTGAACATTCACTGAAAAAAATCATGATTTTAAAAATTCTATTGGCCAAAGTATACAGAATATATAGCCTAAGTTTAGCCTAAGTTCATCATGAAAATATTTTCTTCTAAGTTCATTATAAAGAAATGGTCTCTTATCACACCAAAACTCTAGATCACATTTAACACTCACAAGTGTTTAATCAGTGGTTAAATCTGATTTTCAATATTTTCAAAGAATTATTTTACCAATCTTGCTTTCCCATTTATATTTTGTCAATAAGAATGCTAGGACAATAGTAAAGCAGATGTGTTTGGCATACAAAACAAGGTTTTATAGGTTTGTGTTTTAAGGAGAAAGGGCATATTTGAAATATAGTCACAGATGAGTGCTTGTAACTAATATTTTTGCATTGTTTCCCTTTATTCCTAAGCACACCATAGCTAACGGGTCTTCACAGACACATAGTAATCTACTGAATTCCCTGTCTGCAACAGAACTCTAATTTCTGCAGGATGATATTTTAGGGACCATAACTATCTTTCTGTTAAAAAAAAAGTCAGCTATATAAAAAAGTAAATTATAACACAGACAAATTACCACAAAAACAGGAGCACTGTGCATTCTGGGACACATGGGCTACATAGCAAAATGAAGTAAAAAGGTAATTATTTAATAATTGATAATTAAGATTATCTTGTATAAATCAACAGAAATGAGATTTCTCCTCAAGTTGAGGTGTTAGGAGGAATTGGACAAATCTCAGATGGTCAGGGAAGCACTGTTGCTAGTTTTTCCCAAAAAGCAGAACTAAGGAATGTACTCAAAACGAAGATCCTCAATAATAAATTCAGCCATGCATTGTGGGACACAATCCATCATCCCAGTTGTGAGGAGATGACGGTAGATGGATCACAGTTCAAGGTTAACCTTCAATACAGAGGTAGTTTGAGGCTATCCTGGGTTAATGAGACTCTGTCACATGAGAGAAAGAGTGTGAAATCCACTGAAACCACATGGAACTGCCAAAGGATGAGTCGTTAGCAAAATAAAACATTTTGGAATTTTGGATTTAGGATGAAGAAAAATAGAATATTCATATTCATCAAATTTAGGAATGGTGAAAAAAAGAAATAATCAGATAAAATGAAAAATATATGTTTTGGATTCTGAGTGTTCAAAGACAAAGGAAGATTGTGAACTGGAAAATAGGTAATGGGAAAGAATAAAGGATGTGTAAACTTAAACCAAGTGTGTATATAGGCTTTAAGGAAAACCACTACTTAGTAAACTTATAGTTGACCAAGACCAACAGACTCCATATTTCTTTGGTGGTTTAGAGTCTTGTGTGTGTGTGTGTGTGTGTGTAATTTTTTGCGTGTATGCTTGTTTGTTTTGGAGGGGTAAATTTTGTCTTATTGTGATTTTGATTTGTGTTTTTACTTGCTTGATTTTATTTTACTTTTGTTGTTGGTTTTTTTTTTCAGAGATAGAAATAACATGATGTTGAGTCTGTAGTAAGGTAGGGAGCAATAAGGCATATTCAGTATGAAGGGAAATAGATCAAAATATAAAATGTAACTATAAAAGTTACATATTCTATAAAAATGTAACTATAAAAGTTACATTTTCTATAAAAATGTAACTAATATGAGAATTAAAATTTAGAAAAGCATTACAATTACAGAAGATATTAGTTTTTAAAGAGAAACCAAAGTACAAGGCAAAGGATACCTACAGAGAAATTACTGCCTGGTCAGGTAGATGACAGAGTTCTCCCAAACAGCACAGGCTATTGCTCCTGCCCTTGGGTTTCATAACTATGTGATAAGGCCTTGTTTCTGAAGATACTCCTCATTTTGATATCAGGAACCAAGAATTCAATTTCAAACCAATTTGGAAATAACTTCCCCTAGGAAGGCTTTCAAGGGGTTAGTAAGTTATCTAAAGATTTTAGGGGAGAAAAGGTATGAGTAGTCCTATCCTGCACTGGACCTTGTATGCTACAATGGTGACCTGCTAGATAAGACATGTTATAGGATCAATAAATGTATTCTTATTGGAAATGAGGCCATTACCATGGGAGGCAAGCATGCTTCGTATTGTAAACTAAATCAGAAATCCAATATTGGGAAGGTCCAATGCCCCACGTTCAAACTTGCTATAATCTCTCTGCTAAGTGAGCAGTGGTTAACATTTACACATATAGCCTAGACTTGTGATGCTCTCAACCTTCATCAGAGAAGCTTCTTTATTCGGTGAGGCAGAGTCCATGAAGTGTGTCAGACTTGGCCAAACTGCTTTGGAGAAGTGTTTATGTGCTGAGCCCTAAAGGAGACATCTATATCAACGTCTTCCTTTCCATGCCACCAGCAAGTCTCAGGGAATAGCAGGGAAGAGAAAATAAAAAAGGTAGCACCAGAGAAGAAGGAAGGCTTTGTTAAATTCTGCCTTCTAGACTTCTAGACAAGATTAATTTTTTTTTAGAATTTAGTTCATTTTAGAAACCATTATTAGGTGACAGCTGCTGAAAAAGTGAGATTCACTTCTTTATTGAGTGTGTGGCTATTGTTGGATTTTCTGGTTCCAGTGCATGGCCTACAACCATGCACCTGTGGACAGTTAATTAGTAAGGTAAGAAGTTATCATGGGACATGTTAGAGATTTGAGTAGCAGTAGGGGCAGATATGTTCATATATTATTTGATGTATATATGGTACTAAAGAAAAAGTCATATTATTAAGAAAGTTAATCAGTAAACAGATTTCTACCAGAGTGTAGATAAAAATTAACTTGAGATTCACACAACACACCTTTAAATGGAAGGAAAGCATTCATATGTATGTATATATAAACATGTACTTATATTTTAAATAACTGAAAATAATATAAGCTAACTACAATAAAAATGTTAAATGAATATCTGTTATACTCAGACTCATTGTATCTGTCATGACCATTCCATCACATTACACCATCTTAAGTTGTTGATGGTCTAGTGCCCTTCCCATGTTAGAACACACCATCCTTAGATGTATGCAATACTAAGGCACTTTTGGTCAACTCCTCAACTATATATCTTCCTTTTGTAACACTTGATCAGGAACTGCCTTATACAACTTGTCCTTACTTCTGAGCTCCATAGAAAATGAGGAAAACCATGAGAAGTAAAGAAAAGCCTTTGCAGACAACCCTCTCAATCCCCAAGGGATGGTTAGAGTCTGAAGGGATCAGAAACTCACAGTTTAGATTGGCCATTGTCAATCCATGCCCATTCCTTTTTTTTCTTATCATAAGACAATCCAATCCAGTAACTCTCTGGAATAACATGGCGTTGAAGGAATTTCTGTATAGGAAACAATGTAGCTTATCATGAAATTTCTCTATGTTGGATGAGAGAACAAGTAGGAAGAGTTCCTACCACCCGTATCTCACTCTCTGCTGTCCTATTCTCCCACCACTCAGTCTCATCATATTCATTTTCTAAATTGACTTCCTATTTATATCAAATTGAGGTCAGTTCAATAAACTATTT
This sequence comes from Mus musculus, assembly GCF_000001635.26. NCBI lineage: Eukaryota > Metazoa > Chordata > Mammalia > Rodentia > Muridae > Mus > Mus musculus. Next base: position 130,182,677 of record NC_000072.6, read on the forward strand.
AAAATAAAAACTTCAAGTGTCCTCGGTTCATGATTTGATTTGGGACTGTGTTTATTACTGAGTCTCAGAATTTAAACAAGGTTGCTCTTGAACTCAAAATATTCCTACTTAATGCTGGATTTTTTTAGATTTATCATTTTTTGACTGATGCATAGATTCCTTTTATTGCATCTAAAATGTGTGAGCTAAGCAGAGAATTCTCAACAGAGAAATATTGAATGCCCAAGAAGCACATTAACAAACATTCAAAGTTCTTAGCCACTAGGGAAATGCTAGTCAAAACAAACCTGAGATCATGTCTTACCCCAATAGGAATGGCTAAGTTAAAAAAGTTAGTGATAGCACATGCTGACAAGGATATGAAGAAAGGGGAACACTACTACAGTGATGATGGGGGGACCACTTGTAGAAATCAATTTGGTGGTTTCTTAGGATACTGGTAATAGTTCTATCTCAAGAAACAGTTATACTACTCCAGGGCATATACTCAAAGATTCTCCACCATTCCAAAAAGACTCATTGTCAGATATGTTCATAGCATTTTTATTCATAACACCCAGAAATTGGAAACATCTTAGACGTCCCTTCACTGAAAAATGGATAAAGAAAATGTGCTACATCTATGCAATGGAGTACTCTTTAGCTATGAAAAAAATCATCATGAATTTTGAAGGCAAATTGATGGAACTTAAGAATATCATCCTAAATGAGGTAACCAAATCCTAAAATGACATTCATAGTATGTATTCACTTATCAGTTGATACTATACATAAAATGCAAGTGTACATGATACCCTCCACAGAACCCAGTGGCTGGAAAAAAGAATGCCAGAAGTAAGAATGCTTGAGTCTCAATTGGAATCAGGAATGGAATAATCATAGAAGGTAGATGGAGGGAGGGAACTGAGTGAAAAATTAGATCAAGGGATCAATTACGGTTCAGAAACTGTTGTGCTTCAGGGAGAGATGATGGCCTGATGGGAATGAGAATGAATGGAAATATGAAAATGATAGGGGGTGGATGGGGACATCTCCCAGAAAAGATGGATATCAGTGATAGGGAAAGTACACAAGAGTCAATGGGGGTGTCCTTAGCTGTATCTCTATATAACATGGGTAGGCTGCCTCCTGTGGCCAATAAAGAATTCCTGAGGTGTGACAGGGAAACAACATACCCGCAAAACTTCCTTCCTAAACTTACCCCTTCTACAAGAAATACAGGGATTGGGATTGGATGAAAGTCTAAGGGAATAAACAACCAATAACCAGCTTAACTTGAGTCACATCCCATGGAGAATCATCAATCCCTGACCCAACTAATGATACACAGCTATGCTTGCAAACAGGATTATAGCATTGCTGTCTTTTGTGAAGCTTTGTTCACAATCTGAGTCGTACATACACAAACAACCATAGCCAAACAGTGAATGGATCTTGAGGACTCTTAGGGGAGAACAAGTGGAAGGATTGTAGGCTCTGAATGGAATAGGATCTCCATAATAAGACCAAGAGTATCAACTAACCAAGACCCTTGGGGTTCTCAGAAATGGAACCACACACACACACACACAAAAAAAAAAAAAAAAAAAAAAAAAAAAAAAAAAAAAAACCCATACATGGGGTAGGAACTCACCCTAGCTGCTTGTGTGCAGTTTGGCCTTCAGTGTAAGTTATGAACAAGTGGAGTAGGCACTATCCCAAAGAGTGTTGCCTGTACAAGGGTTAAGTTCTTGTAACTGGGCTGTATTGTCTAGCTTCAGTGGGAGCACATTCACCTAACCTCATGGAAATATATTGTCCTTGGTTGTGGGGATACCTAGGGGCCCCCATCCAATCAGAGGAGAAGGGTGGTTAGCGATGGATTATGGATCAGGATTTAAAATGAATAAATAAATGACAACTATACTACTAGTACTACTACTAGTACTACTACTACTACTACTACTACTACTACTACTACTACTCTACTACTACTGCTACTACTCATCTACTACTACTACTAAGGCTGCTGCTGATAATATTAATAATAAATTTTAAAAATTGGTTAGGTTTCCTATATCAAAAGGAAAATTACACTAATTTTGACATCAATATCCATTTAGAATGTCATTTAAACACCATTAACTTGATGTATAAATATCATACCATATTATAAATAAAAAAAATTTGCAAAGTGATCCTGCAATTATTTTTCTAGAAAAATCTAGTCTTCATATTTGAAAAGATTTCATAAGCAATAATTTAAAGAGGGAATGACAGAATCGTGGAAACTTTATTTTATTTTAAATAGTCATTTCTAAAATGAATATCTTTTTTACAGGACATAAAAATAATATGCAGTAAGTATTGAGAACAGTTTCAGTGGAAATCACTAAGGAGTTAACTGGTCAACCATTTAATTCTACATTTCTCATATCATTTCATTTTGCAGACAGGACCAGAGCAAAACTGCTTTCCCTGTTGTCATCTGATTACTTATCTCAGGCAGCCTCATTTCTAGGTTCCAAAGAGCAAATCCTAAAAACAGGGGTTTACTTGGCACTATATGGAGATAAATGACTGTCAGTAACTGGATATGCTATACCAAAATATTAAACTTCATCTGGGAAAGAAATGCTTTCTGAAGGATTCTCTTGTACACTCCTGAGAAAGGTAGGAGACTGAAAGATACAAATGTCTTTGTAGTAATGAGTCTGCACTTAACAGACTTGTGTCCCACAGTTCACATTACAGGAAAAATCATTTACAAATGAAAAAAAATTATCTGGTACCTCATTATTCAGGGTTAGTGACAGAATCTAAGAAAATAAGGGGCAAGTAAGCCTCCACAGTACCAGTTCATCTTCATCTTCTATCTTCACAATGGGAACGCTGTAATGCTGGCAGTTCGCTTTACATCCACTCCATGTAGTTTTGTTCATGATGAAATAATAACATTTAGTACCATAGCAGAACCAGTGTTTAACACCTCTGCCTACAACAGAGAAGGTAAATGGTTAACCTTTCTATTTTCTGGTATTGTGTGATCATCAGAATATATTTGTTAGCCTGTGCTTTTTTTAAAAAGGTAGTAAAATCTCATAGTTCTCAGAAAGTGAAATTCTATAATGCCCAAACTCCCCTGCACATCCATGATCTATGCAACATTTTTAATACAACTACAGATCTAGAAATATTTCCCATGTCAATCATGGATGAATCAATAGAGAAAATGATGCACATACACACAAAAAAAAGTTGTTTATCCTTTAATGGAAAGTGAATCAGCTTGACAGGATGATTTATGCCTATGACATGAGAACTCCAAAGAGAAAGACAGGAAGATCACTAACAGTTTGAGGCCTTCCTTTCCTAAACAATGACTTTCATGTCAGTCTTCTCTACATTGTGTGTTCCAAGTCATCCTGGGCTATAGAATAACATGTCTCACAACAAACCCAAAAGCAAGATGCTGACCTATGTGACAAACATCACTTGAGGATGGTTTGGAAAGTGAAACCCACCGGGCATAGGACCACACAAAATGATTCTATGAAGATCAGGTTTTTTTAAAAAGCCTAGTTCTATGGAGCAGAGGCTTGTGAGATACCAGGGGCCAGAGACAGACAATGAGCACTTGCTACTCAGAGGCAGTTAAACTGCTGACAGAATTCTAGATATGCAGTAATTCGTTGTGCCCACACTTGTCTATACACGTGTATGCACTTAGCATTGTGCCAAGATCTGTGATAAGTGATATTACCTTAACAGAAATAAGAGACATCAAATGCCAGGTGGGGTGGCAAATGCCTTTATTCTAAGCCCTTTGGAGGCACAGGCAGGCAGATTTCTGAGTTCGGGTCCAGCCTGGTCGAGAAAGTGAGTTCCAGTACAGCTAAGGCTACACAGAGAAACCCTGTCTCAAAAAACCAAAGAGAGAGATAGAGATGATAGAGAGAGAGAGAGAGAGAGAGAGAGAGAGAGAGAGAGAGAGAGAGGGAGGGAGGGAGGGAGGGAGGGAGGGAGGGAGGGAGGGAGGGAGGGAGGGAGGGAGAGAGAGAGAGAGAGAGAGAGAGAGAGAGAGAGAGAGAGAGAGAGAGAGAGAGAGAAAGTGAGAAAGAGAGAACAAGAGAGATTTTGGTGTTGAAAGTCTGTTCTCCTGATTATGTTGATTCCATCAGTGTTGTGCCCATATGCCCAAATGTTTAAAGTTGAATACATTAAAATGTGTGCAGTTTGTTTTGCAAGATCCTCTCAATATGAATGTTGTATTTAGAGAGTTGCTGGGAATGCCCATGCTCTATTAGGTAAGTTTATTTCCAACCAATACTTTTCTGTGAAGAGGTACCAATGTGTAGCTCAGGCTGGACTTGAAATTTCTGGGATGACCTTATATTACTTAAGTTATAATCCTCCTCCCTCAACCTCAGAATCATAGGGATTACAACATTATGTTGTCCTAGACAGCTAATTAAGTTATTTTAAAGTAATGGCACAACGTCTCTTCTATAGTTTGGAATACTACAAAGATTTTTTGGAGCTTTTTTCTTTGTTTGTTTCCTGTCACAAATTGTAATTTATTCATTTTTTACATCTTTTTATTAGATATTTTCTTCATTTACATTTCAAATGTTATTCCCAAAGTCCCTTATACCCTTCCCCCTCCCTGCTTCCCAACTCACCCACTGCTTCCTGGCCCTGGCATTACCCTGTTTTGGGGCATATGATCTTCGCAAGATCAAGGTCCTCTCCTCCCATAGATGGCCAACTAGGCCATCCTCTTCTACATATGCAGCTAGAGACACAGTTTTGTGGGGTACTGGTTAGTTCATATTGTTGATCCTCCTATAGGGTTGCTGACACCTTTTCCTCCTTGGTTACTTTCTCTAGCTCCTTCATTAGGGGAACTGTGTTCCATCCAATAGATGACTATGAGCATCCACTTCTGTATTTGCCAGGCACTGGCATAGCCTCACAAGAGAGAGCTATATCAGGGTCCTGTCAGCAAAATCTTGCTGGCATATGCAATATTGTCTGGGTTTGGTAGTTGTATATGGAATGGATCCCCAGGTGGGGCAGTCTATGGATGGTCCTTTCTACTGTCTCAGCTGTGAACTTTTTCTCTGTAACTCCTTCCATGGGTATTTTGGTCCCCATTCTAAGAAGGAACGAAATATCCACATTTTGGTCTTCCTTCTTCTTGTATAATGTAACAGTTTTAAATCTATTAATCCGGAAATAATGAGAATCATCACATTCTATTGCCACAGAGTGGTGAGATTGTATATAAGAGCTCTTTGTTACAAATCTTGAAAAAATAGTTGGTGATGATTTATAAACTGTGTCAGTAAAAATGAAAAATCACATGAAAGTTTAAGACAGGTTCCCTGTGACTCTTGATCTTTTCATTTTCCCAGCCTCATTCACCGTGACACTGACAGAATTGCAACATTTACACACAATGGTGAAACTCCCTTGTCTGCTACAGGGAGGGTCCCTTTTTACAAACAATCCAGCTCTCTCAAAATAATGTCAAATAGAAAACACACTTACACAAACAAAAAAATGCTTCTTTTAACTGCATCTATCCAAATGCTCTAAGTCCACATTAGCATAAAAAGTTTATAAGTACACTCTTACTAAAATCTTCCATGTTCTGTCAGCAATAAAGTTGAAGACTCAGATTATCCTGTAGACCAAAACAATCAAAATTCTCAAGGGTACTGATTTGTAATTCTGTCCCTAGCAGGCAGTAGGAGTGCCAAAGAGAACTTTCCTTCTAGAAATTATAAGATTCTCCTAATCCAAATATGGATTTCTGAGTTTTCATGTCACTACAGGAAGTAAGGAACCCCCAAATGATTAACCCAAAGATCACAAACATCTTAAGCTGATGGATGTACTTCAAAGCTTCAGAGAAGAAATAATAGATAATAATGCAATTCTGTACTCATGGTATTCCTCTGCTACATACCTGTGTCCCGTGAGGAATCTAAAACCGTCTTGGTTTCACTGTTCCATCTGTCCTGTTCTCTTTTGATGTAATCCAGAAGTTCATTGCTTGGCCTACAATCTATAGACTTATTTGTCAACATTTCTTCCTTTAAGTTGAAATCACTTTGCATGTTGCTGCAGTTATGGTAGTGGTTGAGAGTTTCATTGATTTCTTGTTTGTGTTGACTATACTGAAAAACTAAATTAATCACAGATATAAAATCTAAATGCTTATAAAAATACATATCAAAATTTAAGTTAGAGAAAAGGCTTCATGTGGAGAGCCAACACATATCATTATGTTCATTGGTATTTTAACATTTATAAATTAGCTCTTCAATTAACTCATTATAGAAACAGATACTTCAATTTTTCTCTAAGTTAAGTTTACTGTAAAATAAATAAGAAAGTTGAATAAAATTATGGTTGAAGCAACTTCCATTCACTTCAACTTTACAGCACAAATTTACAGATAAATACCTAAATTAAATATTCAGTGAATACTTAACACACTATTAAAATATGCCCTAAAAACACGTTAAGAAATCTCACAATTCTTCTTGGAGCATATGAAGTATAATATATCACATGCATAGTTATGTTTCAGCACAGCCTGAAAGTGATTCCCTGTGTTAATATAGAGAAATCCAGTTAATTTTAACTTTAATGTCTCTGTACAGATGACCTCAGTATACATTGAAGAAATATAAAAAAAAGGAAGTCATCAATTCTTTGCACAGGTGTTTCTCAAAAAAAATGTTTACATTAGATCCATAATCACCTGAGCTCAAAAAGTAGACTATCACCCATTCCTCAGAAGGAACATGACCAAAAATGACAGAACAGGGGAACTCTCAGCAGCCCAAGAGCCAACAGATTAAGTATGATAGAGAACAGAACACTCCACTTTATTGGTAAAAAATATAACACCAGAGATTTTGACTCATTCCCTGATTATAGGTAGAATCATGGACAGTGTGTATAGCTGCATAGTTCATGTCTAAAGCTTTAGGCAGAAGGAAAAGAAACATATCCCTCAATTACTCACTCTTTATCGTCAACACTGCAACTATTACCAGAAGAAGGAAACAGAGGATTCCAAGAGCTTTCACAATGAGTTGCCAGGATACTGAACACTCTTAAATTAAAAAAAAAAAAAAAAAAAAAAAAGAGCACATCTCAGTACTAATTATAATATTTTGTAGCATGGAAACAAGGGGAAATTTTGCACAAGTGAATGATACAAACAGACTTAAAACATGCTCTCAATATTTTGATTTCTACCTAAAATGCACCCATTGTAGAAATCCTATGTGTGTGAATTTCCAGAAAATTTTGAACTTATTTCAGGCTTGACCTTGTTTTGTGAATCCTCTTGACTCATCCTAGAATAAGCTGGTAGCAGGCATGTATCCTCACCCAGTTCTACATAAAGAAAGGTACATTCCATAGGAGGCAAGAAGGCATAGATACAATTTAAGTACAAGATGCCAAACTGGAGCATGCAGTCCACAAAGAACAATAACTGAGGATGGAGAGGAAGAAAGAGCAATGGATGTTCTTGAGAAGTGGTAGGGAACCATAGGTGCTCTGGACCTGGATACATCCTGATCCTTGAAAGGGCCTATAAGTCAACTATCTCTGTCCATTTATGTGTGTTTTTGCTCACTGTAATAGTAATATTTTGTTTTATGTAAGGCATTTGGAATCTGAAAGTCCTGCCTTTTGTTACCACTACATCAATGAAGAAAAAGATGTCAGCTTGGAGCACACATGGTATAGTGTAAAACGAGTAAAAAAAAAAAAAAACATTAAAAAGTGAGATTTCTGCTTTTCCTTGATAAATGATATTTTCTTCGACATTTTCATGAACTATCACTGGGATTTACTGATTTCCATCCCCACAATCTTGCCATCTCCTCTTTTGTCATCTGAAACTAATTCCAGTAGGAGATTTCTTGTTTGGATAGACAACTGTTGTTGCCTGGGGCATTAGATGTTGGGGATATTTTAACAAGTTCCTTTGAGAGGGGAAAAATTGCAAAAGCTTTCTTGCCTTGGGAATTTGTTTCTCTAGAACATTTGGTGTATTTCCAAACTCTACTTTTTCTGATAGATTTAAATTTTTCAAAATTCTTCTTGACTACTATAAATAATAAAATACCTCCTAATGGTTTTTCATTTCTTCTTGATTCTCAAGAAATTTTTTTTCTTACATATCTCCATTATTCTTCTCTATCCATTTTATTTCTTTTGTAGCTGGCTACAACTAAATGTAGAAGTGGGGCCATACATTATTGTTTCTTTTTAAAAATTGAAACCTGATTGTTTTTTTTTTATAAAACTTATATTTGAACAATTTTGTAGAGGATTACCATCCAACTAATGCTCTTTTCTTCCCTCCCATCCTTGTGCATAACCAAGCCCCGATGAGATGGATCAATATAGTTTTAGCTAGAAACTAAGAATATTTCTAATTTTTAAAAGTTTAAAATACATTTTAAAAAATACATGTGATATTAGATACTTTAAATACTTACTTCTGTTGCCAGCTTCTCTGGGCCCTTGAGTCTCCTCATGCCTTACTAATTTCTGCAACCCTGAAGACTTATGAAGTCTCACAGTTGAGTAAGTGACCTCCGGCTCATTCATCGTGGGAGTACAAGAAGTCTGTTCTCTGGTAAAATGGAGATTTCAGTGAATTTTAAGAAAAATGATAAAATGTTCACCTATGAGAACATAACTGGATATGATGATACAGAGAGATTAAAAAGGGTAGAGTCTGAAAAACTCACTTAATAATACAAAAACCCTGACATGGACTGATCCCAATTTCCATCACAGGTAAGAACTCATGGTAGATTTCTGTTAAGTTTATCTTTCTAATGGTAATAGCAATTATTCCTAAGAAATATGAAAAAGATTAAAACTTTACTAAATCACTCTACCATTGATAAAGCCTATTTGTTCAAACTATTCAGCACAGAAAAACACTAAAAAAGTTATTGAAATATGTTTAAACAATCATTTCAAATAAAGACTCAAATTTTAGGAATAAATAAAAATGTTGTTTTAGAGTTATTTATATATTTTGATAATACATAAATATTAATTTTTCAGTATTTTTATTTATGCATTACTCTCAGAGTTTCCCAAAAATTAATTGAAGATTAATACTGCAGGTGATCCAAGGCACATAAATATCTATTGGCTTGAAGCCCCAGTCAGCTGAGATGTCCAACAACTTCAACCAGCCATATTCTATACATTCTTATCCATGGTTGGACCTAGTAAGTGAATTCAACCAGATAAGTTCCTAATGAGTGGGATAAAACAGACTCAGAAAGAAAAATGAGGTATATTCTAACTCATCTGAGACTCTTGGCTCAAAGTTGTCACAAATGTTTTGTAAATTTTAGTAACTGCAGCAAACAGAAAGGTCATAAACGGGCATTGCCAGCTAGGGTCTGGGAGCAACAGAGAGAGCTTTAGAGGATACAATGTGAACTTTTAATCTCACATCATTGTATGTACATGCCATGTCACATATAATAAATACTCACATGATGTTGCAAGAGGAGGTTATATAAAAATAAATTTTGCCTCTATGCAGTACACATTGGCTGATGCCCATGGATAACGTCTGATAGTAGACATCAATTTATTTGTAAATGCTATTTATAACTGATATTACCCATTACCCTTACATTAAAAACTGAGCTGAGGGCAGCAGATAAATACAAGATGCACATGTGAGAACATACTTATCTAGTTTTTCAATTTATGAAGTTTTTATAATTGATTCACAATTTGCTTTGACAAACCAAGAATCCTTCCATTACAGAATATTTTTTTTGAAAATTCTCATTTATTATTATTGCTCTTCTGTTGGGTGAACTGAGGTGCACATGTCCTGAAGACAATTTTATTAAGTGAGTCCTCCCACTCCACCTTCATGTGAAGTCCAGGGATCACATTAGGTGGTCAGTCAGCCTTGTGTAGCAAGTACATTTACACACTGACCCATTTTATCTGGATACTATTATTACATATTTCAGATGGATAATATATGAACATTTGATGCAGTAATAGAGTAATTAACTTCAGAGATTCCTCTACCTTAATTTCTTAGCTCACAAGTCACAGTATAGTCCTAAGAAAACAATTAGTGCAGAATAGCAGTTGTCACATTCTGCCAGAGTTAACCTGATCTAACACAACCAAAAGTGCTTCCCCATCAATCCAGCTCTCACATCACACCACCTGAAAGTCTCTTGAGTATATTTGATCATTTAGTAGAAAAATAAAAAGGCAGATACTTTTACCTGTGTCTCTACCGGAGTGATTCTGGTGGAGGGAAAATTTGTCTGAAAAGTTGGCGTTTTTCTGGTCTATATCTCCTATGAGTTTCAAAATTGAAAGACAGAGCTAAATTTCCACCGAGTGATACTCAACCTCGTGATTTTCTGCCCCTCCTTGTCAACAAAGCAAAAAGAGGAAATTGCTTATTGCAATCTGAAACAACATATAGTATTGGATGGACAAAACAAATGTGAATAATTTATATTTGAAGATAGAGAAGACACACTCCTGCAGAGAGGGGAAAACATTGTCTTTACCAAAACAAATAGGAAAAAGAGGTACTGAAGTTCATAGGCTAATTTTGTCATAAACTGTTTGAAATTTACTCTTATGTTACTATTTTTTAGTTACTCCTTGATTTTGAATTATGCTAATTGCAGCTAAGTATATATTAGGAATGCTTTTAAGCACTCACATTTCCACTGCTGAAGTCTTCCTTTTTGATTTTCTAGATCTTCAATCATAGATAATATTTCCTATGAACATTGATGTCATTCTGTATGGAGTGTTTTAATGCTGATGTTGTCACGGTGATGGGAAATCAAATCTAAGACAATGAACATGCACAGCAAATATTATTTCCCTGAGCTACAGACTCAGGATTTGCTTTTATTTTGTTCTGGTGTTTGTTTTTTTTCTGTTTTGTTTTGTTTTGTTTTGTTTGTTGTTGTTGTTTGAGATGTTTTATCTTACTATGTAGCATAGGCTGACATTACACTCACATTCCTAAGTTCTCACTCCTTTCTGTCCTAGAATTATAGCTGTACGCCATTACACAAATGTATTCCAGGTTAACAAACAAATAACAAGCATTTAATATATATATATAAAATATATATATATATGTAAAGATTTTAAAGCCATATATAATTACTACTTTCTTATGTACAGCATAAATTAATTAGCTAACCCACTACTACTGAATATCCTAGTTTTTTTATATTAGTTTTGTTGTTGTTAGTTGAAAAATTATATGAGATATTCTTAGAACATAATAACCAAGACATTTTATGCATGAAGTTCTCTGATTCATGGAGATATAATTTTAAAGAACTCTAATATAGGATATCAGATGACATCTAGTTTATTTCATTCTATTGGTAAATAGTGAAAATACTTACAGTTGATTTTTTAGAGAGTAGATGAGGTGATTTTTCTTCTATGAGTTTTGCCCTTTAGTTTGTGATGAAAATTGTTGGAAAGAAGCTGTTTCAGCAAAGACAGATTGAAAGTCCAGAGAAGAGAGGACTTTGTAGTTTTGTGGATCTAACAAGTAATTGTCTTACCAGATGCTAGGTTTAGCCCTATAAATAACCTGTGTCAGAACAAACATCCTGTCACTGGCAGATAAAAACTTCATAAAATCTATGAACCTACCAGACCACTACCTTCCACCAAAATGAAGGCTAAGAATGTCCTCAGATGTCCTATAGAAAAGTTTTTCCCATATTGCTGCAACCTCCTCTCTGATGTATCCACCAATTTATGCTGAAATTGGCTGGATTTATGATCTGGGTACTTTAAAACTCCAAAATTTCATGAATCTGCTTCCACATTGGAACATGGAGATATGATCACTCAAAATTGTTCCAGAATATACTTTTATTCCATATAAGGTGAAAGCTGATTTTTGCATCAATCACCCTCCATTGAAAGCTATTGATGTGCACATTACTAGTGAGGCTGCACATGCTGAATACTTCAGACACTTCACTGGGATTGAGGGTACAGTTCAGTGTAGGCCTTGCTTGGCATATACAAAGCCTTAATGATATATAATACAATAATGATAATAATAATGATAATGATAATACTAATACAAATGACAATGATAGTAGCAAAAACAATGATAATAATAATTGAATAAAGAGAGGAGGTAAAGGACTATTTGATTTCAATAGTCTGTTGCCATGATAAAAATGTATAAGTCTCTCACTAAACTGTACTTTCATTTGATTTTAGTTTTTTTCAACTGCTGGCTTGTTTTAGATGAAACAGTTTAACTTGTTCTTCAAATCAAGTGACAATGGTTTTTCCAAGCACTGGGAAATGGAAGGTGATTTGAGACTAGAAGAGGAAATGAAGATGCACTGAAAAGCCTGACTCTTAATACTGGTGTGTGTGTGTGTGTGTGTGTGTGTGTGTGTGTGTGTGTGTGTGTATTATGAAATAGAGTTTGAGTGCATACTTGCCATGTAGTGCACATGGTGGTCAGAGGACAACTGTGCAGAGTTATGGGGAGATAGCTCTTTTCTTCTATCAAGTATTCCATGTATCAAATTTCAGGATATCATTAGGCTTTGAGTGGCCAGTGCTTTTACAATATTTTTCTTCTTCCTTTTTTTTTCTTCTTCTGCTTTTACACTTTGAGATATTTCAAAAGTCCAGGTTTGGGGTCTTTAAACCAAATATCTCTGAGTCACCATTAAAGTCTGCCATTATCTTGCATCCAAGGTCCCATGAAACAGATGATAGACTTTAACTTATCTAAAAAGTGTAATAAAAATTCCTTGAGTACAGTGTGGATACATCCATAATAACTTCAGCTAGTCTTTTACTCTACCCCCTTTCCCAGGGGGTACACCCTGTATAGCTCTACACACACACACACTCACTTAGAGAACGTGGGAAAGAAGTAGCATCAGTGTTGAAGAAATTGGTTGCAGTGTCCCTGTGCAGGCATATTCTTGTGCTGTCTCAGCTTTCCACATGAAAGACTCAGCAGAATTACTTAAGGACACTTTATATCTAACAGTGAGCCTATGCTTCAAATACATCATTAACACCTGCACAGGATATGGATACAATGAGAACTTAGAAGGGCCTGGGCCTTGTCTTCCCACAAGTCATGAGTCAGTGAAATGAGTAGACATGAGTGGAAACACCAACCCAGGCTCTTGTGACTTCTTGTAGGTCCCATTGTTCAAAACTTCTTTGACCACACAAATTAGAGCAGACATTTCTTTACAAAGTTGCTTTGAAAGTTTAATAAGATACACAAATAGCTTTTGTTGTGTTTTGTTATGTCTGAGACAGTGTTTCACTATTTAACCCTGGCTGGCCTGCACCTAACTATAGGTACATGGTTTGCCTGAGTCTGTTTCCTAAATTCTAGGATTAAGGTAAGAATCAACATACTCAGTTTCAAATAAAGTTTGTAATGATAATCTGGCAAATGGGTAGAAAGATGCATTCAAAATTGAACATTATTGTTTGCAGTGCAACACTCCACATTTTTTAGCCTAAAAACTGACCAAAACACTGAGTCTTCAAGCCTGTGCTTTTCATAGTCAAGAGTGTGTCACAAAATTCCTAGGCTTCGAATAATTGTAATCTGGAGTATAGACAGAAGCTCATATATTTCAAAAATCTTTTTTGAGCCTTCTAGTTTCAAGAAGCTACTCTAAGACACAAAACAGTATAGATTTTCTACCTGATCATTTCAAAGAGTGCAGGTGTTTTAAAGGACAGGACAGGGAGAGTGCATGAGAAAAAGTGAGAGGCTGACACTTCTACAACACTGCAACATTGTTGTTCTAGAGAACATACTCCTCCCTCATCTGAGAGGTTTATATCACACTGTCCATAGAAATATTAATTGTGCTGAGACCTTCTTGCATGCTTATCTCTGCTTAGAGGGTCTCATCCTTACAAGGACGCAATCCACATAGAAAGGGCAATCCACATAGAAAAGACATGTGTCTTTGTGCTTTAAGCAAATTGTTTGTCTCCTCTAACATCATGTAAAGTCGTGTAGCACAAACTTCAGAGCTGTTTGTTCATTACTGTGACTACAGCATAATCAGTAGCATAGAGACCTTCCAGTGTGCGCAATGAAAAAGGAGGGTAGTTAATAGAAAGTGAACATAAAGGGGTTTCTTTGTTTGTTTGTATATTTGTTTGTTTAAACAGATATAGGAGTGTGCCAAAAACTACACAGGCAAAGAGTAGCAGCATCCTCTAAGCTCTGTGCAACTGACCTCTGAATTTATAGATGGATATAAAATGTTAAGGAACACAATTATCATTGAAAGATATAGTGACAGTAGTTGTGGTGAAATTGAGTGACAGTCCAGTTTTGTTTCCTTCACCAAAGTGCAGCATAATACAAGAAGTAGTGAATTAACATGACCGGCTAATAAACCAGAGGAGTGAGAAAAGACAAAACATTTTTGTTTTCTTAAATTCTGTCTTCTAAATATATTTTCATGAAAAAAGCAGCCTACAAGCAAAACCACACATAAACACAAAAAGTACATATACATATACATATACATATACATATACATATACATATACATATACATATACATATACATATACATATACATATACATATACATATACATATACATATACATATATATATATATATATATATATATATATATATATATATATTCCTGGTTTTTATGTAAAAGATTTTAGTTGTGAAACCACAATTGCCCAATCCTTTATGTCAGGACAGACACAATATTAATCCCACATTCACACCTTCCAGTCAGCCCGTTGGACTATAGTGCTATCATTGAACAGCAGCAAGCTGCTCTTCCTGTCCCAGGCTGAGGTGAGGAAAACCTGTCATAGTCACAGCCCACAGGAAAGGGCTTATCACATGCTTCACTGGGAGGACTTGCTTATCCTGGCCAGTATCCCACCTCTTGGTGTATCTGTCTTTTATGATGCAACATTTACACCATGAAATATGGTAAACTTCACAGGTCTTAGGAAAACCACAAACAGCTCTATTCTGAGATTTCCTGTGCTTGTATACACCCTGTGCATTTATCCTCAAAGCTCTTTTAACTTTCTGCCTTATATGTCAATACATATAATCCTTGATGGGCTCAAGCACTGAGAGCAAGGAAATGAGAAGATGATTCAGGAATGAAATAAACATGATAACAGGGGCCCACAAAAGGGTTTCTTGTGGATATCAGGACTCTTTAATACCCAGGGATACAAGTATTCACTTTTGGAGAAGACAGTAAGGCAAAGTTCCATAAGACCTTTGCCTCTTCAGTCCCTTTTCTCTCACTGTGTCATACTTCAGAGAAGAGACTTTTAAGCAGCTCGACTGCATCCTCTGTGGAGTCTTCAGGATCAGCTCATCTGCCTTAAAGTTCTCATTTTCTTAAATTTATTTCTTTTTCCTGGTGTATGGTCTGCTGTAGTTCAGGATGACAGTGCAGTTGAGACAGCCCAGAAACACATGATTTTATTCCCCCTAACTTGTGAAATCTGGGATGACAGGGTGATCTACCATATCTGGCCTTTGTATCATTTGTAGTTTTGATTGTGTATTTATTTTTTCTTAATTTGATGAGAAGTTTTATGCTGGATCATTATCCAATAAGCCTAGGAATCCCAATATTAAATTCAAAAACCTACCTGAAGTTCAACTTATACCTTATTCTTTGTAACAAACAGCTCTCACTCATTTTAACTAAGATATAGGAGAATAATAGCACAATATTCAAATAAACTCAGATATCATGCATAGACTTGATAACAGTATGGAGTAGACATATTGTTAGTAGCTACTCTTCAATAGTGCCCAGATTAGATTTGCACTCCCACATTTAACATCTAAGTGAGTTTTTTAGTCTAATGACATTTTTTCTGGTTGCTTTTTATTTCAAATCACTACAAATTTGAACCAGCTAATGTTAGTGCAAGCATTTCCAGGCATCCAACATGGGCGAAGAAACAGCTGCTCCCTGGGAACACTAAAGTTTTTCCATGCCACACCAAGACTACTGAGGGCCACACCCTTGTGGCCCAACCAACTACTGGATTGTCCCCAGGGAGTGACAATGATTGCAAAACTACTCCAATTGATGAGACACCAACCATGAGAACCAAGCAAATACGTGTGTCCTCCACTCCACATTTTGTTTCAACTGTTGTTAAACTTATAGTAATACATATCTAATAAAACCTTATATGTTGTATTAGGTTTACTACTTTGAACACAAATGTCCCTAATAGGCCTGTTTAGGTTCCATGTATTCAACATAGTGTGCCACATCTAAATCTATCTTCTTTGATTCTTGGGTATCTCCCTTATTTCAGGTCTCTGTCACATCCTGGACACTGAACCAAACAAACTTCAGAGGGGATGGCTTATTTCATTTCATTGTTGCTATTTTACAGACTATTAGAGGACTATTATCCAATATATACAATGAACTGAAGAAGTTAGACTCCAGAGAATCAAATAACCCTATTTAAAATGTGGTACAGAGATAAATAAAGAACTCTCAACTGAGGAATACCAGATGGCTGAGAAAAAAAAAAAAAAAACAAAACAAAACTAAAGAAATGTTCAGCATCCTTAGTCATGAGGAAAATGTAAGTAAAGACAACCCTGAAATTCTACCTCACACCAATCAGGATGCCTAAGATAAACAACTCAGGTGACAGAAGATGCTGGCGAATATGTGAAGAAAGAGGAATACTCCTCCATTTTTGAATGGATTGCAAGCTGGTACAACCACTCTGGAAATCACTTTGATGGTTCCTGATAGAAGTGGACATAATACTACCTGAGGACCCAGCAACACCACTCCTTGGCACATACCCAGAAGATGTTCTAACATATAACAATGACACATTCTCCACTGTGTTCATAGCAGCCTTAATTATAATAGCCAAAAGTTGGAAAGAATCCAGATGTCCCTCAACCGAGGAATGGATAGAAAAAATGTGATACCTTTAAACAATGGAGTACTACTCAGCTATTAAAAACAACAAATTTATAAAATTCTTAGGCAAAAGGATGGATCTGAAGGATAACATTCTGATTTAAGTAACCCAATCACAAAAGAATACATATGACATGCCCTCACTGAAAAGTGCCTATTAGCCCTGAAGCTGAAATATCCAATATACAATTCACATGACACTCAAGAAGAAGAAATACCATAGTATGGATCCTTTGATCCTTTTTAGAAGAGGGAACAAACTACCCATGGAATGAATTACAGAGACAAAGTATGGGCTAGAGACTGAAGGAATGACTATCCAGAGACTGCCTTACCTGGGGATCCATCCCATATACACCAACAAACCTAGACACTATTGTGTGTGCCAAAAAGTGCTTGCTGGGAGGAGCCAAATATAGCTGTCTCCTGAGAGGCTCTGCCAGTTCTCAACAAATACAGTTATGAATGCTTACAGCCATCCACTGGAGTGAGAACCTGTTCCCTACGAAGGAGGTAGAGAAATGAGTTGAAGGAATTTGTAGCCTCCTAGGAGGAATAATAATATGATCGAAACAGTATTCCCAGAGTTCCCAGGGGCTAAACTATCAACCAATGAGTACACATGTTAGAACTCATGGCTCCAGATGCATATGTATCAGAGACTGGTCCAGTTGGTCATCAATGGGAAGAGAGGCCCTTGGTCCTATGAATGTTCTATGTCCATGTATAATGGAATGCCAGGGCTAGGAAGCAGGAGTGGGTGGGTTTTTGAGCAGCACAAGGAGGAGAGAAAAGGGGGAGGGGGCTTGAAGGGGAAACTAGGAAAGGAGATAACATTTGAAATGTAAATAAAGAAAATATTTAACAAATATAATTATTATAAAATATTTCCTGTCTAGCTTGGGTTACATAGTAAGTTCCAGGACAGTTAAAGGAACAGTATAAGACTCTGTCACAAAACAATTTAAAATGATTTAAATGTCATTAGGAGTAAGAGAGAAAAATACAAAACTATGTGTTCACATATAAATACAAACATCCTTTAAATAAACAGTCCAAATGCTTTGGAAGAAGGAAGGAATGTCACAATACACTTGTAGGGATAGGACATATATGACATGAAGATGCCACTCATGAAGTTATAGCATCTGTGGTTGTTTGCTTAGAATGTGCACAATACTGATCTTATAGGCTCTCATTCATAGATAGAACCAGCTAATAAGACTGCACAGGAAGTACTGCAAAGGAAGCTACTGTCTCTCAGTGGCGTTTGGGGGAGAGAAAATCACTGTCTTCAGCTATGTAACCTCTCTTGGCTCCTCTGCCTCCGGTTATCAAGCTATAAACCATGTACCTTTGAGTGGCCAAGGTTAAGTCCAGTGGGTCACAAAACAAAACAAAACTACAAAAAAGTCATGATAGAGGGATGATGCTTTCACAGGCATAGGGTCAATGGTGTGGGAAGGGATCAGATTCAGGGAGATAAGTATGACCCTAATGTATTAAATGCACTTGGGAAACTGTCAAATACTAAATAATTTTATATAAACACATCTTCCAAGCAGAGAAATCTATATAAGGTGGATAAGAAATATACCAAGAACAAATGTGGTAAACTATATTTAACAGTCAATCAATAGTGAATACATTTGTCAATGGGTAGAGACGAAATATTGAAAAGGTAGGTAGATGCAATTTCAGTTTGTCTAAACAATATCCAGTTAGATGTTATTGTAATAAAGTATCTAATATTGGTCCATTTGTGAAGAAATGGCTTCTATAAACTTACATTCTCATAGGATGGAGATACAAGACTGGAAAACAAATATCATAGCTATGGATGTTTACCAAAATAGATAGATGATAGATCAATAGATAGATAGACAGATACATAGATAGATACATAGATAGATAGATTAATAGATGGAAAGATAGATTGATAGATAGATTGGATTGAAAGATAAAACATAAATGTATAAAATATATTTCACACAGCGACAAATAAAATTGGCATTACAACTTCATACAAAATTGTATAACTTGGAATCATATGATATGATCACATGTCAATGGAGGAATATCATGGTTATTTGTATAACAGGAAAGTGCTGATTAATAAAAATGAATCACTGAATTTTGAAAAAAATATGAGCTAGTTAAAAACATCAATATTAATAAAACATAAGCAGAGAAAATATAGTCAAAACCTAATCTGTACAGAATATGCTACACTCTTAAATAGGCCATACTAATTTACACTACAAGACTGCAAATATCTACCTGCTTGTGTCAGGCTCGAAGAGCATGGGGCAGAAATGAACTTTGGCAAGTAAAGCATTTCTATGTTAGGTCTTGGTGGATATCTTACTCTGTCTTGATATTACTGTGATGTAACACTACGATGAAAGTAAATTGGAGAGAAGGAGCATTTTGTTTGCATTTCCACATCACAATCTGTTACTGAAGAAAATCAGGACAGAAACTCAAACCTGACAGGAACCAGGAGGAAGAAGCTTATGCACAGGTCAGCGAGGGGTACTTATCATAGGTATAGACCCCATGGCTTGCTCAGCCTTCTTTATTAGAGTACCCAAGACAACTAGCCCAAAGGGGGCAGCCACAATGAGACTGGCTTTCACATACACATCATTACATGAGAAAATGTCTGCACGCTTACCTATAGCCAGATCTCATTAAGGCACTTTCAGAATTGAGGTTCCCTCCTCTGATAAGATTATGTCTTGTGTCATATGCTCATAAAACTACTGGGCACAACGGTTGAAAGGGAGTGCATATTTGGTACAATTCCTTTTTTTTTAATTAATATTTTTTATTACATATTTTCCTCAATTACATTTCCAATGCTATCCCAAAAGTCCCCCATACCCTCCCCCGCACTTCCCTACCCACTCATTCCCATTTTTTTTGGCTCTGGCGTTCCCCTGTACTGGGGCATATACAGTTTGCGTGTCCAATGGGCTTCTCTTTCCAGTGATGGCCGACTAGGCCATCTTTTGATACATATGCAGCTAGAGTCATGAGCTCCGGGTTACTGGTTAGTTCATAATGGTTTTCCACATATAGGGTTGCAGATCCCTTTAGCTCCTTGGGTACTTTCTCTAACTCCTCCATTGGGAGCCCTGTGATCCATCCAATACCTGACTGTGAGCATCCACTTCTGTGTTTGCTAGGCCCCCGCATAGTCTCAGAAGAGACAGGACATTTGGGTCCTTTCGATAAAATCTTGCTAGTGTATGCAATGGTGTCAGCGTTTGGAAGCTGATTATGGGGTGGATCCCTGGATATGGCAGGCTCTAGATGGTCCATCCTTTCGTCTCAGCTCCAAACTTTGTCTCTGTAACTCCTTGCATGGGTGTTTTGTTCCCAATTCTAAGGAGGGGCATAGTGTCCACACTTCAGTCTTCATTCTTCTTGAGTTTGGTGTGTCTAGCAAATTGTATCTTATATCTTGGGTATCCTAGGTTTTGGGCTAATATCCACTTATCAGTAAGTACATATTGTGTGAGTTCCTTTGTGAATGTGTTACCTCACTCAGGATGATGAACTTCAGGTCCATCCATTTGGCTAGGAATTTCATAAATTCATTATTTTTAATAGCTGAGTAGTACTCCATTGTGTAAATGTACCACATTTTCTGTATCCATTCCTCTGTTGAGGGGCAGGCATCTGGGTTCTTTCCAGCTTCTGGCTATTATAAATAAGGCTGCTATGAACATAGTTGAGCATGTGTCCTTCTTACCAGTTGGGACATCTTCTGGATATATGCCCAGGAGAGGTTTTGCTGGATCCTCCGGTAGTACTATGTCCAATTTTCTGGAACCGCCAGACTGATTTCCAGAGTGGTTGTACAAGCCTGCAATCCCACCAACAATGGAGGAGTGTTCCTCTTTCTCCACATCCTCACCAGCATCTATTTGGTACAATTCTTATTTCTTATGACTTACTATAGATACATATTGTTACATATACACTCCATCTTTAAGACTTGATTTTTTTTCAATGTCAGGATCAAACCCAGAAAGAAATCCCAAGTTAATAACCACTTCAAAACTGAAGATCACAGGAAACTACACATGACTATACAGCATGATATTGACCATGTGGATGTAGTGAAAATACAAATACTGACAAATATGAATGTGGATCAGAGAAAATAACATATCACTGGACAACAATAAATGCCTTAAGTTTAATCAATTTACTAAAATTCTATCAAATCAATTGCTTCTCCTTTTAAAAAATATTTATAAACTATATTCTTATTATTACTACCATCATTATCAGGCTTCATGAGACAGTCTCACTCTAAATCAAATGATGTTCAAATGTACTATATAGCCTAGGTATCCCTCAAATTCACATTTGTAGAAGGTTTATATTTCTGAGTCACCATATCCAGCTAGCCTCAGTACATTTTACTGTATCTATGTAGTTTCAATTTATTATCAAATGTATCATAGAGAGACAGAGATAGAATGAAAGCATATTTGGAATATGGCAGATTCTATGAATTTTTTTAACTAGCCTAGCAACCAGTCATGAAGTATGAAATTGTATTTGACAGCAAACAAAATCCTTTTTCTAAAGATAAATTTATCTACATGCAAGAAACAACAAATAGAGCCGGGCGTGGTGGTGCATGCCTTTAATCCCAGCAGTCGGGAGGCAGAGGCAGGCAGATTTCTGATTTCGAGGCCAGCCTGTTCTACAACTTGAGTTCCAGGACAGCCAGGGCTATACAGAGAAACCCTGTCTCGGAAAAAAAAAAAAAGAAAGAAAGAAAAAGAAAAGAAAAAGAAACAACAAATAGTAACTTACCAACAAACAGACTTCCACAACAACAAATTAGTTATTAATTGTGCAGTCAAAGCTCTGAGATATAAATGTATCCTAGTGATATTGCTGTGTGTTTCCTATTTATAGGGTTCTCTATATGGTTCTGTGTATCATTCAGGAAAAAACTGAATCCTCAGGGTATTGGAGCAAAGGGCGACCATTCTCCAGACACAAACTACTCTGTGTGCTAGGAAGTAAGATGGCCTCTGCTGTGTTAACCCAGATTTCAAAAGAATATTTTTCCCTGAATAGCTCATGTCTCTGTTCACACAGGAGACTGAGACCTATGATTAAAACTTCCAGTTGGTTACTAGTCACAAATCATCACATGAAATAAACAAAGATGATATTTCATTTTTACCTTTCCTTCGCACTGCACATTGATGCAGGACTTAGTCCATTCTCATTTCACAGATACAAGTATGTCTTTTACCACAGTCATCATCATAAAGAACTGTCACACTGAAATGTACACTGTCTCCCTTTTTCTGTAGTGATTTCATTACCATCTAATCACTATAGACAAACAATCAAATAGGCAGTTATTAAAATTTGAAGCTTATACTGTTGTAGGTCATGAGTTATGAAAAATTAAATTAACAATGATGTATATAATATAGAATTATATATATATATATGTGTGTGTGTGTGTGTGTGTGTGTGTCTATATATATCCACATACATCCACACAAAAACAGTAATCATATTAAAAAAGGTATAAATTCTCTCTTGAGCACAAATTATTTTCTTATCTTTTTGATAACACTAATTTTGTCAGGTAAGCAAAATTATTCTTCAGCATTTGAAACAATAAGTGATGATTTTACATTGTTGTTATTTTTCTGAGATATATTTTACAGTGATGACAGAGAAAAAGGAAGAAATAAATGTATGCGACATCCCATGACATAGTCTTAGATGCCCGATTTTAAAGAGAAATATGAAGTGTGTAGGATAATTTCAAAAGACAGTTGTGAGTACTATATTGAATCTTAATTTCGAGTTCTGTACATCAGAGCAATCAGGTCTACATTGAAACATGGTGATTGAATGTCTTCCCTGCATTCAACACAACTGCAATCTCTGCTGTTTAGTGTATTAGGTGCAAACCCTACCTTCTGGTAAAAAGGAACCTTAAAAGTTGAATAGAAAATAAAATAAAGGAAAGGTGATACATACTTATGAACTCAGTATTTGGGGGTAAACACAGGAGATAAGGCTTTGGGAATCTGAATGACTAGTGTTACAAAACATGACAGAATTGGATTTTGAACAAGAACGTGGTCAAATATTAACTAATAATTAAAATTTCATTCAATATATTTGTGAAAGGAAATGATGTTGATCCCTATATAGACTAAGGTTCAGTAGTGGTGTGACTCCAAAGCAAAGTGTTGCAGTCAGCCTTTCTCATAATAGGCATGGCAAGAAGAATAATGAATCTATGGAAAATGATCATTCAAACCCTACGTAATTAATGAGGACAGATGCAGTGTAGGACAAATATAGCCTCAGCATTTGGGAGGCAATTGTAGGAGCATCAGGAGTTCATGGTTGGCTTGGGCAAATGACTTTGAATCTAGGTTGTGTAATGAGAAGGTATATCAAAGAATATGAAGCAGGGGTAAAACCTAGATAACTGAGATGGCAAAGGGAAAATCTTCAAAACAAGCCCGTACTATTGAGCCCTAGATATAAGTTTGAGGTAACAGACTATTTAGAATTACCATAGAACAAAACAGGAAGATAAATAGCCAAGTGGCTCATGAATAATAGAAAAGAAGGTAAAATAAAATAGGAATGAGTGTGCACATTAGCCAGCCATGAGATTTGATAGGTACAGTCAAAAAGGCATTGTAATGAACATGAGCAAAGACAGAAAGGATCTGGAAGACAAAAACAATTCACAGATACACAGGAAACACAACATCTGAATCATGACCTCTTGACTTTACCTCAGATAGTGATGCCCACCTATAGCTCTATACATGAAACATAAGTCTGGGTTCCTCATTCGGTTCCTTAGCATCTCACGTTGTAACAAAAGTAGAGGTTATTGCATCTTCTCACTGGAGAAAGAAATGTGGAAGTCACAGGAACCTTCATACCACAAAACTTCCAACCCTAGTAAACCCACTACCAGCAGGGAAAAATTATATAGCATAGTAATGGTTTATGAAGCTCTCAACCTGGATGAAGGTATGTTATCAGACTCCAGTACTTCAATCCAAATGTTATCTGCTGCCCGTATCTGACTCTATATGGTGCTGTAGATTATAAACAAATTTGTTAACTGTGTGTCCAATCACTGTCAATTGTAGAATTGTAAGCTACTGGTAGAATGAACAGTTGTAGCCTTTTTGAAATGATGCATTATTCAGAAACTTTATATTGTTGTCTACTTTTATATAAAAAAACCAAATTTAATAACAATTTATATGATATAACATATTAATACATCTGATAAGGTATAATCTATTCCTTAACAACCCCTATGACAGCCTTCTTGATAGTATTCTTGGAGAGAAAAGGAAATTGTTTTCCTTCTGATTTGGAACCTAGCTGTCTTCTCTGCCAGGTCACATTTATACTAGAAGGGAGCCATGCCTGCCAACTTCCCAGGCACTGAATGGAAGAAAGATTACTGAGAAAGTTATCAGTGTGCATGACATTCCTCAGATAGGTTCTGCACCATTGTGAAGAAATTCAATGAATGACACAGTGAAAATGTAACCGTTATCAAACCCCAGCACATACAGGAGATTCAACCTGTAATGTTTCAGATATTAGGATTACAAAATAACAGATTTAAAATAAGTATGCTTGGTAATTATCAAGAAAAAAAATGTTAAGACGGGTAACATAACATTTGGAGACATGAGAATCAGGAGTTCCAGTGTAACCTAGCTGAAATGAATTCCTATCACAAAACAACAACAACTACAAAAGTTTAAAATATTTTAAAAGATATAAAAGAATTCTTTGTCAAAGATTGTGTCCATAAGGGTGTTGTTTTATTTCTGAGTGTTCAATTCTATTCTCTTGATCTATTTGTCTGTCTCTGTACCAATACCATGCTATTTGTATTACTATTGCTCTGTATTATAGCTTGAGGTCAGAAATGGTGATTCCCCAAGAAGTTCTTTTATTATTAGAAATTGTTTTTGCTATACTGGGTTTTTTTGTTTTCCCATAGAAAATTGAAAATTTCTCTTTCAATATTTTTAAAATTTTCTGTTGGAATATTGATGGAATTGCAGTGAATCTATAGATTGCTTTTTGTAGAATTGCTATTTTTACTATGTTAATCCTACCAATCCATGAGGATGGGAGGTTTCTCCATTTTCTGAGGTCTTCTTTGAATTATTTCTTGAACAAGAAACATGAGGGCAGAGGAAGTGAGCAAATTGGTTGGGAGAGGTGATGAGGTGGGGCAGGAGAAAAGGTGAAAATTTCAGGTATTGGGGAAGAGAAGCAGGAATGAAGCCTCGAGGGCCAGCCAAATGAACAGAAATATACAACTTTGGAATGTGGGGATGGGTGAACCCTTTAGAATGTACCAGAGACCTGGGAAGTGAGAGAATCTCAAGGTTAATGGGAAGGACTTTAGATGGAATAACCAACAGTGGGGAGAGAGAACTTGTGGACTCCACCTTTCAGTTGAAAGTCTGGGTATCAAGTGAAGGGACTGGATTTCTGTTGCACAGCAAAAATTCTGACTCAAAATAATTCCCGACTAAAAGAACTGCAGGGACAAAATTGGAGACTGAATAAAAGGAGGTTCAGTGACTGGCACTAGTTGGAACCCATCTCAAGGGGAGACTACAATGCCTGACACTCCTACTGATACTGTGATGTACTTACAGATAGGAGCCTAGCAGAGCAGCTCTCTGATAGGCCTATAAGAAGCTGACTGAGACAGAAGCAAATACTTACCTCTACTGAATGATCTGAAGTTGTGGACCTCTGTAACTGAATTAGGGAAAGCCTGGGAGAAGTTAAGTAGGGGCATAACCCCTTAAGAAAACAAGAAGTTGCAACAAACCTGGACCACATGAGAACTCATAGATACTCATCCACCAAACAGTCAGCATACAGTAGTTGATATGAGGTTCCTAACACATATAGAGTAGAGGACCGCTTTGTGTGGCCTCAGTAAGAGAAGAGGCACCTAACCCTTGAGAGATTTGAGGCCCCAGAGAATCAGGAGTCATTATGGGGTGTGGGAGTGTGTGGGGTGTGGTTCTGGGGACAACTTCTTGAAAACAGTAGTGGAGGAATGAGATGAATACTGTCAGAGAATGGACTTGGAGTGGGTTAACAGTTTGATTGTAATAAAAAACTAAGTATAATCAAAATAAATTAATAACATTTAAAAAAGATATAATAGACAACTTAAAATATAATAACTATGAATACTACTTTAAGATAAATACAGAATTTTTGGGGGGAAATCAGTATTTAGTTATTCTAAAACAATCAATAAGCCAGAGGAATGAAAGTGTGTGCTAAGAAAGCAGCAGGGCAGATTCTGAGCATGAAAGGATCAAATGGAGATGAGAAATGAAAGACAAGGGACAGGAAATAATAGAAGATGAGTTAACAAAAACAACAGGTCTCAAAATGCCTTATGCAGAATCACTAGTTACAAGGTTATAGTTGACAACACAAAACAGATTCCTTATGTCTTTGGTAGATTGTGTGATTTACTTCTTTGGTGTGGTTTGCTCTTTTGTTTTGTTTTGTTTTGTTTGTATGTTTGGTTATTTGATTGATTTTCACATTTCTTTTGTTTTGGTACTCACTGATAAGTGGTTATTAGGCAAAAAAGTACATAATTCTCATGATACAACTTACAAGCCACATGCATCTCAAGACAAGGAAGTCCAAAGTGTGGGTGTTTTAGTCATTCTTAGAAGAAGTATCAATATATTCATAAGAACAAATAAAGGAGACAATGTGTGTAGCAGTAATGGAAGGAAAAGTCATCCAGAGACTTCCCCACGTGGGGATATATCCCATATACAGTCACCAAAGACAGACAGTCTTGTTCATGCCAAGAAGTACATGCTGACAGGAGCATGATATACTTTTCTCTTGAGAGGTTCTGGCAGAGCATAACAGAGACAGATGCTCACAGCTGGTCATTGGACTGAGCACAGGTTCTCCAATGGAGAAATTAGCAAAAGGATAGGAGATGATGGGGTTTGCAACTGCATAGAAAGAACAGCAATATCAAACATCCAGACCCCCTTCCCAGAGCTACCCAGGTACTAAAGTACCAACCAAGCAGTATAAATGAAGGGACCCATGGATCCATCTTCATATGTAACAGAAGATTTCATTGTTGGGCACCAATAGGAGAAGAGGCTATTGGTCTTGATGCCCCAGTGTAGGGGAATATGTTGGCAGGGAATTGGGTGGGTAGAGGAATACCAACATAGAAGCATGTGGAGGGGCAATTGGATAGAGGATTTCAGGGGAAGGGGGAAGCAGGGAAAGGGGGTAACATTCAAAATATAAAGAAAATATCCAATAAAAAGTAAAAACAAAATGTAAATAAATAAATAATATATCCAATAAAAACAGAAAAAAGTCCCAGTTAAAACATACCACTGCCCCCCAAATTCACAGCTCTCAAATCCACATTCTTGCAAACAACAGCATGGTCAAGCCATTCTCAAAAATACCACTCATGATACCAACTTCTGTCTTTGTGTTTTATTGTTGGAAGGAAATAGTAATACCAATGCAACACATAGAAAGGACAATATTTTATTGGGACTGGGTTATAGGTTATTATGTTCATTCCATTACTAACACTGGAACATGGCAGTATCCAGGCAGATGTGGGCTGAGAGGAGGAGCTGAAATTTCTACAGTTTGACCCAAAGGCAGACAGGGGTAATTTGTCTTTCACATGGCCAGGTAAATAGTCTCAAAGCCTACTCCCACACTGAAACAGTTGCTCCAACCAGGGCACACCTCCAAAATTACCACAACTCCTAATAATCCACTTCCTAGGTTAAACATATTCCGACTACCATACCTGGGTACACTCAAACATGGTCCAGAAGCTTCATTTTATAATGGGAAGTAGTCAGTACCAAGCAGCGTGGTAGGTCATAGTCACAGTGGAAACAGAATATGTTCCCAGCACTATAGGGCAATTGTCATAAACCTCTTCCCCAAACACAACCAGCAACAGTCAAGGAATAGGAGGGATGAGGAAGTAGCAAGAATGTAAGAGCCAGGTGTTTCAGAAAAGCTCTGTGACATGATCACATGTGGACATGACAAAGCTATTTCACACAGGACAGACAACACAGCAGCTGTGGTTACATATATGCAACTACACAAGATCAAGACAGCTAAATTCCTGCATAGATGGGGAGGACCCTCTGCCCTTAATGAATCACTATTGTTAGGTTATAGGTGCTGCAAATAGACATTAATTCTTTTATGAGTGTGTGGTCATTGGTAGTTTTCCTTGCCCAAGTAGGTGCCCTACAACCATGGACCAATGAACATTACTAATTAATAAAACATGGTTTAGAGTAGAACATGTTAGGGCACATGCAGGGAAAGTTTGAGGGGGCAAGGAAGTAATGGTTAAGATACAATCAAATTTGCTTTTATATCTATTAGATTTCCAAGAAAAATAGATACTACTATTAAGGAAGATTGATGAAGCTTTCCACCATGTCAGAATGAAGATAAACCTTAGTGTTTATAAATTACAATACCTTGAAATGGAAAGAAGACATACATATGTACATTATAAGAATTTATTCTTCTGTTTCTAAGTGACAGTTGTCCTACTAAGCGGTGCCTCAGTGATGGGGAATGCCTTGTGTGTAGCCAGCCCTCAGCTCATGGGAGGCAGAATGAAGTCTTTAATAGTGGTCCAGTCTATGTATTCCTTTGCCTGACCAGAAAGGGAAATGGAGTGTTTTGTGGAAAATATTATGATTCCTGGTCCTCACTTACCTTCATAGTGTCCACACGCCAGGCAAGAAGGAATAGGCAGAGCTTGGGAGGTGCAGAACTGTTCTGATTCTGTGTGAGCAACAACCGGAGAGACAGGCTGTAGGAGAAGTCATTTTCTTCAGGAGATTTCATCTCCTGATTAAGATGAACACCTTCTCAGGGACTTCAGAGAGATAAACTTTGCTTGTTCATACTGGTTTATTTGATGGTGTATGTGAATGCCTATACTTTTATTTGTGGTGAAACAGGAATTTAATAGCTTCTGTGTGAAGGAAGGCCCAGGAAGGCAGTTCACTGGCTGAATATTAGGAGGTTATGTCCATACTTCCTTACCTTGAAGAATTAAAGACATCTGGCTCTGGGCTTTATTAGTTGTGAGACCTTTAATGACTGCTTTATTTCTTGAGGGGTTATAATGCTTTTTCAGTAGTTTCTTCTGATTTTTACTTACCTCTGGTATCTTTCTAGAAAAATTTCCATTTCCTTAAGATTTTCCAATTTTGTGGAGTGCATGCTTTTGACATAAGTCCTACTGATTCCTTCCCCTGAAGACATCACATCCTGAGGAATCCCAGAAGATCAACAGCACTCAGAGCATTTATTAAGAACCCACTGAAAGTACCATAGTTGGTGCTAGGAGCCCAATGGTCTTGGGGCACATCACCCCCCCCCAAACTCCTGCCCATTGAATACCACTGCCATTCTGCTGGGAAAGACTGCTAGCTAGTTTGCTCCCCTGAACATACCACAACCTGAGGTATCCCAGGAGATTTGCTGCACTCAGAGCATTGGACAGACACCACAGCCTGAGACATCCCAGTTCAACAACTGCAATGAGAGTAACTGACACCACAGCCTGGAGATATGCGAGGAGTTAGTATGCACACACGGCAATTGGGTAAAAACCACCAGATTCTGAAGATATCCCAGAGGTTCTGTGGCATGTAGGCAACAGACACAACAGACTGAAAGCCTCCCTGACATTCTGGTACACACAGGGAAACAGAAAACACATTCCATACAGGTCCCCTCCCCATAACAGCTTGACCACATCTTGGCTGCTCCTCCAAAGACCCAACAGTCTGAAGGCCTCACAGGAGATCTACTGCAGCCAGGTCAACAGATCAGCTCTGGCCCTCTGAAGACGCCCTCTCCCAGACATCCATTTTGAAGGCCTGACAGGAGTCTTCTACAGCCAGGGCCACAGGCCAAACAGGAAACCTGAAGTAACCCAAGGGAAAAAGCAATCTCCACAGAGTAACCCAAACCAGCACACACCAGGGAATTTGTTCAATGTCTTTTATTATTTCTCCCCTTTCCTTTCTGTTTTAGTTTATTTGGATTCTGTCTCTGTATCTATTGGATAGGTTTGCTAAGCATTTGTTTATTTTGTTGATTTTCTAAAAGAATCAACACTTGGTTTTGTTATTTTTTGTATTATTTTCTTTGTATCAAACTAATTGATTTCAGCTCTGATTTTTATTATTTCTTATCTTTTACTACTCTTTTTTTTTTTTTTTCTGGAGCTTTCATGTATACTTTTAACTTTTTGTAAGAGAACTTTCTAATTTCATTGTGGTGGCACCTAGTGTAGGCTTTCTGGTGTTTTTACTGTTGAAGTTCAGCTTTAATTCATGGTATTCTGATGAGACACAAAGCACCATTTCAATTTTCTTTTACTTGTTGAGGGTTGGTTTGTGACTGAATATAGGGTCAGTAAAGGAGAAGGATCCATGAGGTGCTAAGAAGAACATACTTCATTTTGTCTTTGGGTGAAATATTCTACAGATGTCTGATAGATTCATTTCATTCATAGCATCTGTTAGTTTCATTATTTCTCTTCCTAGGTTCTGTCTGGATGACCTGTCACTTCATGAGAGTCAGGTGTTGAAGTCTCCCACTATTAATATGTACAGTTTGATTAGGGATTTAAATTTAGAAATGCTTCCTTTTAAAATGTGGGTGATATCGTGAATAATTATTCAGAATTGAGATAATCATCTTGTTAGAAATTTCCTTTGATGAGTATCAAGTTTCAGTCCCTGTCTCTTTTGATTAATCTTGACTGAGAGTCTATGCTATAAGATATTAGAATGTCTACTGCAGCTGGCTTTTTGGGTCCATTTGCTTGGAAGTCTTCTTTTCCAGCCATTTACTCTGAGGTAATGTCTATTTTTATTGTGGAAGTGTGTTTCTTGTTTGTAACAGAATTCTGGGTAGTATTTTTGCATCCATTCTGTTAGCCTGTTTGTTTTATTGAGAAATGAGCCCATTGATATTGAGAGATATTAATGACCAATGGTTGATATTTCTTGTTATTTTACTGTTGGGGGCTTTAGTGTGTGTGTGTGTGTGTGTGTGTGTGTGTGTGTGTGTGTGTGTGTGTGTATGTGTGTGTGTGTGTGTGTGTGTGTGTGTGTGTGTGTGTGTATGTGTGTGTGTGTGTGTGTGCATCTTTTCCCTTGTTTTTGCATGTATGGAGTTACTTACTTCCTGTGTTTTCTTGAATGTAGTTATTATCCTTGGGTTGGAGTATTTCTTCTAGTATTTTTTAGGCTTTATTTGTGGGTAGATAATTTTGAATTTGGATTTGTCTTGAAATACTTTATATTCTCCATCTGAGGTGATTGAGAGTTTTGCTGGATACTATAGTCTATGTTGAAGTCAGGATTTTTAGAGGTTGCAACATTTCTGTCCAGGCCCTTCTAGCATTTAGAGTCTTTGTTCAGAAGTTCATTAATTCTGCATGGTCTGCCCTTTACCCCTTTCTTCTTTTCATATTCTTTCTTTGTTCTGTAGATGTCTGTTTTGTTTACTAAGTGGGAGAATTACATTTTCTGGTCCATTCTATGTGTTGTTCTGTAGACATGTGTATTTTTATACATATTGTTTTCTTTAGGTGGGGATTTATTTTCTCTGACTTGTTGAATATATTTTGTGGGCCTTGGAGCTGAGACACTTAAATTTCTTCTATCTCTATTATTCTCAGCTTAATTCTTTCAATGGAATTCTTGATTTCCTGGAAGATTTGTGTCAGGAATTTTTTAGAGTTTATTTTGCTTCAATTGATTTATCAATATTTTCTCTTGTGTTTTTACACCTCAAATTTTCTCATCCATCTTTTGTACTCTGTTGGTGATGCTTGCATCTGTTGTTCCTCTTCTCTTCCCTAGATTTTCCATATCTAGAATTCCCTAAGTTTATCTTTTCTTTATTGCTTTTGTTTCTATCTCTCTTTATTGTTTCTATTCCTTATGAGGAAAAAAAAAAGTGTTCCTGTTGTGGCAGGCTTCAGATTAGTATTTTTGGTTTGTGTGTATTTGGATCTACAGGTCTGTATGATTCAGGATGTGCAGGTCTGTTGAACAGCCACAGAGCTGATGAAAATGAATAGATGAGTGGATGTAAAATGGAGCTCCCCCTGATATAGTTGCTAGCCAGGGCAGCTCAGCTTGCTGCAGAGGACTTGACAAGCAGGGAAGATGGCTGGTGAAGGGCTATATTGTAGCTCTTAACTGTGCTTCAATTAAGATAAATTATTTTATTCATAATGAAAAACTCAGAAGACAACTGGTCTCCCTGGAGTGTGGCACACATGTGAGCACAGGTAAGACCACACTTTCTGCTCAAAGGGACCCATCTGGAGACCTCAGGCCACAGGAACCAAGAAATGACTTGGGACATGAGCCTTCCGATTTCTATTTGTGCCCTGAACTGAACCTGTGCCACAGCTCTCCATAGCCAAACACTGCCAGGACAGAGCTGCTCTTCCAGGAGTGCTACACATCTGTGAGCACAAGTATGACCAACACTTCTGCTCAAATTCCTGGACGAAGAGTCACCCACCCAGAGCCATCAGGACCTATGAACCAAGGAACAGCTGAAGACAGGATCCTGCTGGTTTTCATGTGCAAGTAAAACTGACCCCATGCCACAACTCTCTTATGCAAATTCCACCCAATAAGAGCTGGTCTCTCAGGAGTGCTGACACTTAGGTTGACAGGAGGGATGAGCCATTGTCAGAGACAACAAGATTAGATAAAATGAGAGATAACCAGATGGCATGAGGCAAGTACAAGAGCAAACTCAACAGAAACCAAGGATACTTGGCATAATCAGAACCCTCTTCCCCACCCCAGAGAACTCTGGATATTCTAACGCACTAGAAAAGCAATACTATACTTTAAAAGCACATCTCATAATGATGATTGAGGATTTTAAGAAAGACAAAAATAACCTCCTTAAAGAAATACAGAAAAACAGAGGTAAACTGGTAAGAGATGTAAAAAAGGATACACAACAATTTCTTAAAGAACTACAGGAAAACACAAACAAAGAGGTGAAGGTATTTAACAAAACCATCCAGATTCTAAAAATGAAAATAGAAACAATAAAGAAATAATAAGGGAGACAAAAATAAAGGAAATAGGTCAGTAGTCAAAGATACAAACACCACCAAAAGAATAAAAGAGATGGAAGACAGAAGTTCAAGTGCAGAAGATACCATAGAAAATATTTACTCCATGGTCAAAGAAAATGCAAAAAGGTCCAAATACCCAAATCCAGGAAATTCCGGACACAATGGGAAGACCAAAACTAAGGATAGTAGGTATAGAAGAGCGAAGATTCCCAACTAGCAGCTAGTAAATATCTTCAAAAAATTATAGAAGAAAATTTCCCTAACATAAAGAATGAGATGCCCATAATCAAACAAGAGACCTACAGGTCTTGAAATAGACTCTACCAGTAAAGAAATTCTTCCTGTCATGCAATAATCAAAACACCAAATGCAGAAAACAAGATAGAATATTAAAAGCAGTTAGGGAAAAGGCAAAGTAACATATAAAGGCAGATAAATGAGAAATAAATCAGACATCTCTCAAGAGACTATGAAAGCTAGACAATCATGGGGCAGATGTCATACACACCCTAGGAGAACACAAATACTAGCCCAGCTTACTACACCTATGAATTAAACAAAATTACAGAATATCTTTCCTCAAATCCAGCCCTACAAAGGATAATACACAGAAAGCTCCAGCACAAGGAGGGAAACTGCACCCTAAAAGGAAGCAAGAAATTATTCTTCTTTAATGAAACCTAAAAGAACATAGTCACACAAACATAATTCCACCTCTAACAACAAGCATAACAGGAAACAACAATCACTATTTCTTTCTCTTAACATCAATGGACTCAATTCCCCCAATCAAAGTCATAGACTAACAGAGTAGATACATAGAATAGACCCAGCATTTTGATAAATACAGGAAACACATCTCAGTGGCAATGATAGTCAGTACCTCAGAGTAAAGGGCTGGAAAATTATTTTCCAAGCAAATGGTCCCAAGAAACATGCTGGAGTAGGCATTCTAATATCGAATAAAAGCAACTTTAAACCAAAAGTTATCAAAAAGATAAGGAAGGACATTTCATACTCATCACAGGAAAAAATCTACCAAGAAGAAATCTCAATTCTGAACATCTATGCTCCAAATGCAAGGCCACCCACATAAATAAAAGAAACTTTGCTAAAGCTCAAAGCACACATTATACCTCACACAATAATAGTGGGAGACTTCAACATGCTATCCTCATAAATGGACAGATCATGGAAACTGATACTAAACAGAGATACAGTGAAACTAGCAGAAGTTATGAACCAAATGGATCTAACTGATATTTATATAATATTTTATCTGAAAGCAAAATTATATACCATCTTCTCAGAACCTCATTGTACCTACTCCAAAACTGACTTTATAATCATTCACAAAACAGGCCTCAGCACATAAAAGAAGATTGAAATAATCCCATACATCCTATCACATAACCATGGACACAGGCTTATCTTCAATAACAACATAAACCAGAGAAAGCTCACATACATGTGGAAGCTGAACAACACTCTACTCAATGATAACTTGGTCAAGGGAGAAATACAGAAAGAAACTAAAGATGGTTTAGAATTTATTGGACATGAAGGTACAACATACCAAAATTTATGTGGCACAATGAAAGCAGTGTTGAGCAGAAAATTCATAGCTCTAAGTGCCTGAAAAAGAAACTAGAAAGAGCATACTTAATAGCACACCTGAAAGTTCTAAAACAAAGAGAATCAAATACACCCAAGAGGACTAGATGGCAGGAAATATTCAAACTCATGGAACTGGAATTAATTAAACTCAGGGCTGAAATCAACCAAGTAGAAACAGAAAGAATTGCCCAAAGTATCAAGAAAACAATGAGCTGGTCCTTTGAGAAAACCTTTCTTTCTTCCTTCCTTCTTTCCTTCCTTCCTTCCTTCCTTCCTTCCTTCCTTCCTTCCTTTCTTTCTTTCTTTCTTTCTTTCTTTCTTTCTTTCTTTCTTTCTTTCTTTCTCTCTCTCTCTTCCAATCCTTTCACCTTTCTTTCTCTTTCTCTTTTTCTTTCTCTATCTCTTTATTTCTTACTTTTTTTCTTTTTTTTACTTTCTTTCTCTCACTCTTTCTTTTCAGTGTTGTTTTTTATTATTATTAAATATAGTCTAATAGGAGTAACATTAAAAAAGGAGACTTCAGCTGAGAAAATGCCTGTATCTGATTGTCTAGTATGCAAAAGATCATTAAGTACTTTTTGACTGATGATTTACTATTGCAAGTGCCATCCCTGGACAGCTGGAATAAGAAATCAGTCTGCACAAGATAGTGATTCTATTCCTTCATTATCTCTTCATCAATGCCTGCCTCTGAGGTCATGTTTGATTTACTGTCCTGACTACCATTCATAATGTACTGTAAGATATAAGATGAAATAAACTCTTTACTCTCCCCTAAAATAAAGAAGAAAGAAAGAAAGAAAGAAAGAAAGAAAGAAAGAAAGAAAGAAAGAAAGGAAGAAAGGAAGAACAGAAGAAAGGAAGATAGGAAGAAAGGAAGAAAGGAAGAAAGGAAGAAAGAAAGAAAGAAAGAAAGGAAGGAATGAAGGAAGGAAGAAAGAAAGAGAGAAATAAAGAAAGAGAGAGGAAAAAGGAAGGAAGAGAAAAAAGTAAGACTCAGTCTAGTTATTAAGGTTCTTTATTTACTTTTATTGGAGTTTATGCAAACAAATAAATCAGATAAGCTTTGGGGGACCAGAGTAGGTCTGTTCAGTCTCCACAAGGAAGGAAGATGTCCTCTGCTCTGTCATGTCATTTTTCAGAGAACATTCCCAAAATCTTCCAGATTGTCTCTCTCTTTGCACTGCAGTAAGTCCAATGGTCAAAACACTTGTTTGTAAGGAATAATGAATTATTGCAGGAAACAAATGTGAGTAAAAAAATTTCATTTTTTTTACCTTTTACACTCATTGGAGAGTCAATGAGGAAATTTATCCAGTCTCTTACCACAAATACAGATGTATGATTTATCACAGTCCCCATTGTCTAGTCTTGTTTTAGATAACGACATACATAATCCATCTCTTATATTATATTTCGTTGTGTTCAAGGCACTGAAAAACAAAAATAACAAGGGGCAACTCTTTAACTTTGATCATTCACTGAAATGTCATGATTTAAAAAAATTCTATTCACTAAAGAAGACAGAATATTTAACATATTAATCATAATTTTAGCACTGGAATATGTTCCTTTGTGTAAGTTCATTAAAATGAAACGATCTCTGTCACACACACACACGCAAAAATCCCCATCTTTTTTTGTACTCGCAATTTTTGGTCAGTGAGGAAATCTGATTTTCAATATTTCCAGGAAGTTATTTTATGCTAAACCTGCTCTCCCAACTGTTGATATAAATGCTAGGATAAAAGTAAAACCATATGTATATCACACAGAACACAGTCTTATATGCTCATGGTGTAAGGAGAAAGGGAAAATTTGAAACACAATCAGAGATGAAAGCTTGTAACTATACTTTTGGATTGTTTTCCCCCCTCTCATTCCCCACATCCTACATAATGGACCTTCACAGAAACATGGCACTTTGCAGGGTGATATATTACAAGACATAAATAACCTTTTAATTTTGTTTAGATGCTGCAAGATAAAAAAATAATTAGAACCGAAAGCAAATTAGGCCATATGCTGACACAGAATGACTGTAAGTTCTCAGACAGCCTTGGCTATGTAGAACAAGTAGAAGTCAAAGCATAATTATTTAATAAATAAGATCTTCTTTTATAAACCAATATGCATCATATTTCTACTCAGGCTGATATATTAGCAGGGGTTGGATCAAACCTCACATTTTCAGAGAAGTAATGCAGCCATTGTTTTTCCCTAATAGAGAAATCTGACTAAAGAACACACTCAAAATGAAGATCTTCAATGTTAGATTTATCTAGGACTAGTGGACACAATTGTAGTCCCAGGATTTTAGAATTGAAGGTAGGAGGATTCAAGGTTCTGTGCTAACCTTCCATACACAGGGAGCTTTAGGCTTGACTCAGTTAATGACACTCTTCCAAAGAAGGGAAGAAAGTGAAAGCCACCATTACTACATGGGAATGAGATTTCAAAGGGACCAGTCGTTAGCAAAATATATCACTGTCTTTGAACTTTGGGTTTAAGATGAGGAGAAATTGAATATTGATACTTAACATAATTAGGGATGTAAAAGTAATAAGAAATAAAATTTAAACCAAGTGTTGTTTTGAGCATAGGCATAGCAGGTAAAATACATTAGGAATGGGTATGCACATGAAATAGTTATAAGACAGTCTAGTAGGCACAGTTAAGGAATCATGTGTGAATGTTGAGTAAAGGCAAAACTAAGAAAGAACCAGAAGATTGCAGTTCATAAAAGATAATGACTAAAAAGAATTAAAATTTATATGCACACAGTGATTCAGACATGAATTCACATGACAAGTTTTATAAATTTCAAATATTCATAATTATCAAAATTTGTAAACATGTGTTCATATGTGATAGAAGAACATTGTGGAATATTAGTGCAATACAAAAGTGCTTTGTGCCTGGCGTTGATGGCTCACTCCTTTAATCCCAGCACTCAGGAGGCAGAACCACCTAACTAACCTCGATCCTTGAGATCACTCAGTCACTGAGACAACAACCATTCAGCATAAATGAGCTGTTCTGAGGCCCCCTACAAATATACAGCAGAAGCTGCCTGGTCTGACCTCAGTGAGGGAAAATGTACCTAACCTTAGAAAGATAAGAGGACCCAAATAGTAAGAAGGTCTAGTAATGTAAGTGGGGTGGGTATGGACATCCTCTTGGAGACTGTGGGAGGAGGTGTGGGATGAGGAGCAGCCAGATGGCAGATCGGGAGGGGCATAAAGACTGGACTGTAAAAATTGATTTGAGAATCATAAAGAAAAAAAGAAAGAGAGAGAGAGAGAGAGCAAGCAAGAAAGATTAGAGAATCATAAATAAATAAATAAATAAATAAATAAATAAATAAATAAATGATTTAACTTCAAAGAAGAGTTACAGTTCCAGAAGATATGATTTTAAAATAAAACCAAAGTGCAAAGCCTAGGATTCCTCCAGAGGTTTGACTTACTAGTCAGAGAGACAATAGGGGTCTCCTACATAGCAAAGGTTATTGTTACTGTCTTTGGTTACTTCACATAACTATATGGTAAGGCCCTATTGCTGAATATTTTCCACACATTAACATCAAAACAGATAAATTAACCTCAAGCCAATAAGGAAATGTCTTCACCAGAGATGGCTTTCTAAGTGTTATTAGGTGCTTTGCATTTTGCAGGGAAGGAAATTTATGAATAATCCTATCGTGCACTGGACACTGCATCCTGAAATGCTGATCTGCTGCAGAACAGGAAGATGTGCCCAGTACTACTATTGTTATAGGATAAATAGATGCTTTGTTATTGGAGCTCTGGACTTTACCACAGGGAAAACATGTTTGGTTTTGGAATTCAAATCAAAAGTTTGAGATTGGGAAGTTCATAGAACCTAGGTTAGAATTAGCTACAGTACTCTGCTATGTACTCAGGAATTAAATTGTATTATTTTTTTTCCACTAAATACATTTACTGTTAAAATATTTTAACTCCAAATACAACTGTTGAATTTGCATTGAGTTATAATGACAATTCATGTTTCAATTGAAATGTCAGGGCTCACTGGACACTGTTACAAAACAATAAGCCTTTGTTCACTTTTCAATGGTCAGTTGTATTAGAGTCCAACAAGTACCTGTGAACTGGATCTCTGTGGGACCCCAAATCGATAAAGGTAAGTCTGTTTTCAAAATCTACTGCAGCCATTCTAGAAACCCTGATCAAGGTTTAATAGATGCACAAGGACAAATAAGGACCCTTATGGTCTTTAACATTTGATTGACTGAGGATACAGTTAAAGCTGAGCCAGTGCTAATCAGAGAGCGGGGTTACTGATGGAAAAAATAAGCGACTAAGCAATCCACCAGCAGTAGAGGACAAAGCACCTTCACAGTCACCAGCAGCAACACTCACACTGGATGGCACACAGCAACCATCCACAGGTGACACAAATACACCAAAGCATCAATAGTTTTACCCACAGAGTGGCAACTGGAGTGCACGGGCAGGCCCTAATTCTACAAAGCTTAGAGTGGGAGCTTCAAAACACCTCTCACGGTGTACAGAAACACCTAGAAGGCTTCCCAGGTGACGCTGGCTTGTCTTGTGGAAGCAGAAAGGCATTGGTTACTGTCGCTGACACAGCTTAAAAGAACCAGCAAGTTACAAGATAAAAGAAATAAACCTAAAACAAAACAAAAACGTAGGTCTGTGTGAAAAGTAAAAAAAAAACAAAACAAAGCAGAGTAAAATAAGTAATAGCTAAAGAAATAGTGGGTCTTTGGGGTCAACCATATTTTTAAGGCATGTTAGTACACACTTTCATTTATCTAGTTCCAGGCTTTAAAGAAATATTGATGGGCCAGCTCTCCTCTGTACCCTGCCATTTCATGTGCTGACAAGTGTCATTTTCCTGTCCTTCAGTTTTTATTCCCATCTTGGCAAACATCATGCACAACTATCAGTCAGACTTGCACTAGAGGAACAGGGAGAGGGGGTGGCACAATTTGGCCTGGGGAAGTGATGCCCTGTCATTATGAAGGGCTGGTGTAAATACTGCCTGCCCAAATGCCTGGCAAATGCTCCCACTTCACACCTTGCCAGGATTTCTCAGGCTTCACACCCTTTACATGTTTTCATGGGCCATCAATAACATAAAGCTTCTAATACACAATATCATAAATTGCTAATCACCATGGGATTCTAAAAAGTAGAATGAGTAGGACTAGTTAAAGTCCTTAGAGGTTTCACACTAATATTTGTACTTCAGCAGACAAAACATACTTCTTGAATTCAATTTTTTGATATGTCTGAGTCAAAATCAACTTTTACATAATAGACTTGTTTTCAAGAAAACTGTTATGGATTTTTGTCGTATAAAATGTGGTACTTCCTAAGTGGAGAAAATGGTGCTGAAGACCATGAAGTTAAATTGCCTTCTTATCCTTCATAGTTTGGGCCTAAACCTGGGTTTCTCTCAACCTCCATCAAAGCAGATTCTTTAACAGTGGGTAGAAGTCAGTGAAGAGAGGTGGAAATTGGTCAAAATGCTTAGGAGAAGCATTTTGTGCTCAGCCCTAAAGAAGACATCTACATCAACTTCTTCCCCTCCATACTATCAGCAAGGCTCAGGGAACAACATCAAAGAGGAAATAGAATGTAGGCACCAGAGAAGGGAAAAGGCTCTGTTAAATGCAGTCTCTGGACAAGATGATTTCCATAAAGATGGGCACGACATGTTACATCTTGACTAACAAATTTTCTAAGTTGATAAAGGCTGGAAAGAAGAGATTCATTCCTTTTTGATAATATTTCCACTGCTGGGTTGCTTTGCTCCAGTGCATGACCTATAACCATGCACCATAATTACAAGACACGAGTTAGCAGGGCACATGTTAGAGCTGATGCAGAGATAGCCATTAGGGCATAGTGGGGGATGACATGATCCCATTTTATATTATATATGTGAAGTACTGAAGAAAAACAAATAATATTAACAAAGAGAATCAGTGAAGAGTTTTCTACAATATTATAAATAAACATAAAACTTGGAGTCTACAAAAAACCTGGAAATGGAAGGGATGCATACATATGTATGTATATATAAACATTTCTTATATTTTTAAGTAATCAATAATTATGTAATTGAACAACAATAAAAGTGTCACATGGATGTCTGAGAGACTCAATGTATCTGTAATGATCATTCAATCACTTCACATCATCTCAAGTTGTTTACTTTCTAGGGGCCTTTGCAACTTAGAAGACAAAGACCTGAGATGTATATAGTATTAAGCCTCTTTTGGTTATCTCCTAGACTATACATCTTCCCTCTGTAATGCTTGTTCAGACTCTGTCTTATGCAACTTGTCCTTACCCCTGAGCTCCATTGAAAATGAGGAAAGCCATGTGAAATGAGAGAAAAGCCTTTGCATAAAATCCTCCCAATTCACACACCAGTGTTAGAGACTGAAAGGCTCAGAAACTCACAGTTTAGATGGGCCATTGTCAATCCATACCCAATCTTTTTTCTTATTGTCATATGACAATCCAATCCAGGAAATGTCTGAAGGAGCCAGGTTCTGAAGGAACTTCTGTAAAGGAAACAACAGACCTTACAATAAAATTTCAATCTGATTAGAGAGAACAAGAAGGGAAATTTCCCAGCATTCCTGTGTCATTCTCTGCTGGCCTATCCTTCCACTGCTCAGTTTCACTGTGTTCATTTTCTAAAGTGGATTCCTACTAAAGCACATTTAAATCAAAACACTGTCAGTTTAATGAGTTATTTAAAATAAAACCTCCAGGTGTCCTGAGATACTGTGTTCATGGCATTATTTGTGACTATGTTTCTTAGACCTAGACTCTCTACATACCTAGCCTATCCTTGAACACATAATCTTCCTGCTCAAGGCCCATAAAAATTTATAGATCATTAAAGAACTTCTAATACTCTATGAAATTAGTTAAATGTGAATTCTGGAATACTTCATAAGAATTTGGAAAGTGTTCATTTGGGAATTAATGCCCTGTCTTCAAAGAAGATTTATAAAGATGAACATTGCTCTGTAAAACACTGTGCATTAAGATCCATGCTCCAGGAAGGATGCAGAAGTGACAGTACTGAGGATATATGGAGATATTTGCCAGTATTTAGTGTATTTTACATGTGACACCTGAATTACAATATGCCTAATTAATTGAGTAATTATATTTTAAAATATGAATGTGTTTAAATGTAATTGTTAGTGTGTGTGTGTGTGTGTGTGTGTGTGTGTGTGTGTGCTTCCGTGTGATTTCCTCATTTTTGCTGGTATGAATTTACTTATCTACTGTGTTTTCCTTTATACCGTTATTTATCATGTTAGGTTGGATTTTTCCTTCTTGTATTTTCTATATAGCTGGATTTGTGGATAGATATTGTTTGAATTTGTATTTGTCTTAAAATATTTTCTTTTCTACATCTATGGTGATTGAGAGTTTTACTGGGTACAATAGGCTACATTGTCAATTACGGTTTGTCATAAGTTGGAAGAAATCTGCCCAGACTCCTTTCACTTTTTGAGTCTATGGAGAAGTTGGGTACAATTCTGGTCGTTATGCCTTTGTATGTTAGCTACCATTTTTACCTTGTTGCTTTTAATATTCTTTATTTCCTCTGGAGATTTTGTATTTTGATTATTATATGATGGGAGTGTTTTCATTTCTGGCCCAGTCTAATTGGCATTCTAAAAGCTTCTTCTATGTTTATTGGCATCTCTTTCTTTAGGTTAGGAATGTTTTCTTCTATGATTTTGTTGAAAATATTTGTGAACTTAGAATTGGGCTCTTTAACTTCCTCTATTCCTATTAATTTTAGGATAGATATTTTCAAGGTATGCCAGATTTCCTGGTTGTTTTGTGTCAATTTCTTCTGTTGTATCTTCTATGCCTCAACTAAACAGAAAATTCTCAACAGAGGAGTCTCAAATAGATGAGAAGCACATGAATAAAGGCTCAAAATCTTTAGCCATCTGGGAAATACAAATCAGAATAACTTTGAGATGCTATCTTACACCAATCAGAATGACTATGATCAAAAACAAGTGATTTCTCATCCTGGCAAGGTTGTGGGGCAAGGGGAACACTCCTCCATTTCTGATGGGAGAGAAAATTGCACCACCACTTTGGAAGTGCTTTTGGTGGTTTCTGATACAACTAGCAATATTTCTACCTCAAGACCCAGTTTATCCTGGGCATATACTCAAATTAAACAGGAAATGTCAGAATCTTGGAAATTTTGTTTTCTTTTAAATTGTCATTTCTAATGATGGATATCTTTTTTTACAGAACATAATGATACTATATAGTAATGATTATGGATAGTTTCAGTGAAAATAACCCTGGGACTCACAGGTCAAACTATGTAATCCCACATTTCTCATATAATCCAATTTTGCAAACAGTCCCAGGGCTCAGCTACTTTCCCTGTTTCCATCTGATTTCTCATCTCAGACTGCCTCACTTCCATGTTCCAAGATTAAACCCTAGACAGAGGGGGTTTTCTTGGCACTCTAAGGAGATAAATGACTGTCAGTATTAGAACATGCTGTACCAAAGGATTAAACTTCATCTGGGAAAGACATATTTTCTGAGGGACCTCTTGTACACTCCTAAGAAAGTGAGGGGACTGAAAGATAGAAGTGTTTCTATACAAACCAGTCTCTATAGTTTTGTTCACATTACAAAAAAAAAAAAAAAAAACAATATACAAATGTTAAAAAAAAATTGAATTCAGTATCTAATTATTCAGGGTTAGAGACTGGGCCTAAGAGAATAAATGGACAAGTAAGAGTCTGCAGTACCAGTTCATCCTCATTGTCTATCTTCAGAAGGGATAAGCTGGAAATCTGGCAGGTCTGTTTACATCCACTCCACGTTTTTCTGTCCATGTTGAAATAATAACATTTTATACCATAACAGAACCAATATTTTTCAAAACCTCTACCTGCAACAGAGAAGGTAAATGGTTAAATGTATTGTTTTTTGGAGTTCTGTTATCAGAACAATATATTTATTAAGCCTTTGGAAAAGAGTAAAATTTCACATGGCACAGAAATTGAAATTTTCTGATGCCCCTAAACCCCTGCATCGCTATGCTAGGCTGATTCATTTCCCTATAAAGGATAAAGAGTTTTCTTTTTTGTGTATGTCCTACATTTTCTCTACTGATTCATTCATTATTGACACCATAAATATTTCTATATCTCTATAATATTACCAGTGGTCTTTCGAAGATCAGATGTGCCAGTACAGGGGAATGCCAGGGTCAGGAAGCAGGAGTGGGTAGGTTGGGAAGTAGGGTGGGGGAAGAGTATAGGGGGCTTTGGGGATAGCATTTGAAATGTAAATGAAGAAATTATCAAATAAAAAAAGAAAGAAAAAAAAAGAAAATACAGGGCATCATGTGACCCAGTCTGACTTCAACCTTACTATATAGCCAAGATGATCCTGTACTCACCCTTCCCCTCTGCCTTGGAGATGGGTCTT
The DNA here is from genome assembly GCF_000001635.26 of Mus musculus. Lineage (NCBI taxonomy): Eukaryota > Metazoa > Chordata > Mammalia > Rodentia > Muridae > Mus > Mus musculus. Next base: position 130,227,124 of record NC_000072.6, read on the forward strand.
TTGTGAACACCTATAGAAATTAAAGTGTAAATGATGTGAAGAAAAAAGAAGAGAAATAAGAGACATATGACAGAGGTTTTAGTGTTGATTGACTCTTCTCCTGATTATGTTGATATCTTCAGTGTTGTGCCCATGTGTTCAAATGTTAAAAGTCGAATACATTGAAATGCATGAAATTGTTGTGCCCATATGTTCAAATGTTAAAAGTTGAATACATTGAAATGCATAAAATTTGGTTTGCAAGATCACCTCAATATGAATATTTTGTTTAGAGAGGGGCTGGGAATGTCCATGCTCTATTAAGTAACTCTATTTCCAACCTTCATTTTTCCCTCATGCTGGCCTGGAATTTTCTGGGATGTCCTAATATTTCTGAATGTTAGAATCCTCCTCTTCAACCTCATAATTATAGGAATTATTTCATTATTATTATTTACAGATAATTAAGTGGTTTTTATTAATGTGAGAAAAATTTTTCATGGGTCTAGAATACTTCAAAGGTTGTTTTGGAGTTTTTTTTTCCTGTAACAAATTTTTTAATGTATCATTTTAAAATATATTAATCCTGACACAATGAGAATCATCTTATCCTACTATCACAGAGTGCTGATATTATATACAAGAGCTCTTTGTTATCTTCAAATCTTCTAAAATTAACTAATGATGATTGATAAACTGTGTCAGTTAAAATAAAATGACAAGTCACACTGAAGTTTAAGAAAAGTTCCTGTGACAATTAATCTTTTCATCTTACCAGCCTCAAGTACACTGTCATTGACAGAGTTGCAATGTGCACAAACAATGGGGAACCTTACTTGTCTTCACCAGGGATGGTCCCTTATTTACGATCAGTCCAACTCTCTCAAGGCACGTCAGATGGAAAACATAGTCTCTTTCTCTCTCTCTCTCTCTCTCTCTCTCTCTCTCTCTCTCTCTCTCTCTCTCTCTCTCTCTCTCTCTCATACGCACACACACACACACCCACACACCCACAAATTGTTCTTAAAGGTTCATCCAATAAATGCTCTAATCTACTTTAGTGTAATAGTTCATAAATACACACTAAAAACTTCCATATTCTGTCAGCAACAAAGTTGGAGATGTTCCAATGGACCAAAACAATTAAAAAATTTCAAAAGTACTGATTTTGTAATTCGCTCCCCAGAGGAGAGTAGGACTGCAAAACAGAACCTGACTTTTAGAAACTATAATGTTCTCCTAATCCAAAGATGAACTTCTGAGTTTCCTGATCTCTACATGAAATAAGGAACCCCAAAATAAACCCAAAGATCACCAGTGTCTTAAGCTGCTGGTTGGACTTCAAAGCTTCCAGAGAACAAATAAACGGTAATAATACAGTTCTGTATTTATGGTCTTCCTATGCAACATACCTGTGTGCTGTGAGGAATCTGAAAAAGTCTTGGTTTCACTGTACCATCTGTTCTGATCCCTGCTGAGGGATTCCAGAAGATCATTGCCTGGCCTACACTCTATAGACTTATTTCTCAGCAGTTCATCCTTCAAGTTGACGTCACTTTGCGTGGGGCTGCAGTTATCGTGGCAATTTAGAGTTTCCTGTAGTTCATGTTTTTGTTGACTATGCTGAAAAACTAAGTTAGTCACAGTTTAATATCAAAAATGCTTATGAGAAGTACATAATGAAATTTAAGGTTAGAGAAAAAGCTGCATGTTGATACCCAACAGATATCATTACTTTCATTGGTACATTAACATTTATAAATTGGCCCTTCATTTAAGTCACTATAAAAAAAGATACTTCAATAATTCACTAAGTTAAGTTTACTCTAAAACAAAGCATATAGCTGAATAAAATTACAGTGGAAGTAACTTCCATTCACTTCATATTTACAACACAAATTTACAAATAATTACCTAAGTAAAATATTCAGTGAATATGTAACACACTATGAAAATGTGAAGTAATAAAACAGATTAAGAAATGGCACAATTCTTATTGGAGCATATGTACTGCAATATATCCGCATTCATAGTAATATTTTAGCAGAGCCTGGAAGTGCTTTCCTCTGTTAATGTAGAGAAATTCAATTAATTTTAACCTTTAATACCTCTATACAGATGAATTATTTTTACTTAAGCATAGCCTCAAAAAATATTGAAGAAATGTAAAAAGAAGGTCATGAATTCTTTGCACAGCTCTTTTCCAGAAATGTTTACATTAGATTCACAATCACCTGAGTTCAGAAAATAGACTATCGCCAAATCCTCAGAAGAAATATGACCAAAACTGAGACAAAACAGGGTAATTCTCAAGAGTCCCAGAGCTAACAGATTAAGTATGAAAGAGAACAGAACACTGCACATTGTCAGGAAAATACTTAACTCCAGTGATTCTGACTCATCCCCTGACTACAGGCAAAACAATATATAGAAGGTATAACTGCATAGTTCATGTCTAAAGCTACTCTTTTTTAATTAGATATGCACTTTATCTAAATAAAATATCCAAATGTTTATGCAAATGTTATCCCCTTTCCTGGTTCCCCTCTGAAACCCCCTATCTCCTCCCCCTGCTCAACAACCCACCCACTCTTGCTTCCTGGCCTTGGCATACCTCTAAATTTTGGCATAGAGACTTCACAGGATCAAGGGCCTCTCCTCCCATTGCTGTTTGACTAGGCCACACTCTGCTATATATGCAGCTGGAGCCATTAGTCCCACCATGTGTATTCTTTGGTTGTTGGTTTAGCCACTGCGAGCTCTGGGATTCCTGGCTAGTTCATATTGCTGTTCTTAATCAGAAGGAAAATAATATTTCTCTCAATTACTCACTCGTTATTGCCAACAATGCAACAGTTACCAGGAGAAGGAAACAGAGGATTCCACAAGCTATCACAATGAGCTTCCAGGGGACTGAATACTCTTAAATAAAAATTAAAATTAAAAAAAAAAAACAAAAAGCAAAAAGAAAGACACACAAACAACAACAAAAAAACAAAAAGAAAGTAAGAAAATCATCACCACTGAAGAGCACATCTCAATACTAATTACATTTTTGTAGTATGTATACAAGGGGAAATATTGCACAAGTCGATGATATAAACAGATTGAAAGTGTACACTCAAAAATTGTAGATTTCTACCTAAAATGCACCCAATGTAGAAATCCTATTCATGTGAATTTCCACAAAATGTTGAAGTTATTTTAGTCTTGGCATTATATTTTGAATATCTTCCTGACTCAACCTAGAAGGAGCTGGATAACATTCATGTGCCCTGAAACAACTCTACAAAAAGAAAAGTATGTTCTACAGAAGGCAGTGGAGGCATAGATGCAATCCAAATACAAGATACCATACTGATGCATGAAGTCCACCAAGAAAGATAACTGAGGATGGAGAGGAAGAAAGAGGGATGGATGTTTTTGAGAAGTTGTAGGGAACCACAGCTGCTCTTGACCTGATCTGTATACATCCCCATCCTTGAAAGGGCCTATAAGTCAACTATCCCTTCCTCCCTGTAAGTTTGATTTTGCTCTCTGTAATACTAAACATTTTGGTTTATCTAGGGGATTTGGAATCTGAAACTCATGCCTTTTGTTACCACTACATCGGAGAAGAAAAGATATCAGCTTGGAACACACATGTCACAGTGTGAACAGAGTAAAAAAGGGAGAATAAAAAGTGAAATTTCTACTTTTTCATTAATAAATGAAATTATTCTTTGATATTTTCAGGAACTCTCACTGAGGTTTACTTTTCCCCAATACCACTAATCTGTCATCTCCTCTTCCTTCATCTGCAACTTTATTTCCAGTAGGAGACTACCTGTTCTGATAGACAACTGTTGTTGCTGTTGCACTAGACATTGAGGATATTTAAAAAAAAAGTCTATCTTCAAGAATAAAAATAAGCAAAAAATTCATTATCTTATGATTTTGTTTCTCTAGAATATTTGGTGTACTTTCTAACTCTAGTTTGTTAGATTTAAATTTTTCAAAATTCTTTTTGATTAGCATAAATAACAAACAGCAACAAACTCCTAGTGGTTTTTCATTTTTTCTTGATTCTCAAGGATTGCTTTTTCTTACATATTTCCTTTGTTCTTCTCTGCCCATCTGATTTCTTTAGTATATGGCTAAAACTAAAGAGTAGAAGTAGGGTTATATTTTTCTTTCTTTTTTAAAATTTAAAACTCTTTCCTTTGAAAAGTTAGATTTGGACAATTTTTTTACATTATTACCCTTTAACCAATACTGTTTTCTTCCTTCTTGTACTTGTGCATAACCAAGCCCCAATGAGATCGATCATTATAGTTTTACATAGAAGTTAAGAATATTTATAATTTGTAAAAGTGTAAAACGCATTTAAAAAACATGTGATATTAGATACTTAAAACACTTACCTCTGTAGCAAGCTTCTCTGGGCCTTTGAGGCTCCTCAGTCCTCACTAGTTTCTGCAACCTTGAAGACTCATGAAATCTCACAGTTGAGTAAGTGACCTCCTGCTCACTCATCTTGGGAATGATGTATGAAGTATGTTCTCAGTTAAAATGGTGCCTTGAGTGGTTTCTACGAAAAATGTTAAAATGTTCACCTATAGGAAGATAACTAGATATGATGATACAGAGGTCTGGGAAAGGGTGGGGTCTGACTAACTCACTTAATGCTATAAACACCCTGACATGGACTGACCAAATTTCCGTTACAGGTGAGAACTCATTGTAGATTTTTGTTAAAGTCGTTTATAATGGCCACAGCAATTATTTCTAAGAAATATGGAAAGAATTAAAAATTTAATAAGTCATTCTACAATTGATATAATCTCTTTGAAATTTTAGGAATAAATAAAAATGTTGCTTTAAAATTATTTAAGCATTTTGATAATAAATGAATATTAATTGTTTTTCCGTCTTTTTATTTATACATGACTGTCAGAGTTTCCCTGACACTACCTTAAGAAAGGTATTTGAAGGTTAATACTACAGGTGATCCAATATACATAAATATCTCTTGGATTGAAGCCCCAATGAGCTAATGTCTAACCTCTCCACCCAGCCACATTCTCTAGACTCTACTCCATGCTTCAACCGGGTAAGTAGATTCAACAAGAAAAGTTCCTAATGAGTGGGATAAACCAGACCCAGAAAGAAAAATGTGGTATATTCTATATCATCTGAGTCCCATAGCTCAAAGTCAGCAGAAATGATGTCTATCCTTTAGTACCGACAGCAAACAGAGAAGAAGAAAGGGGTCATTGCTGAATGGGGTGTGGGAGGAACAGAGAGAGGCATAGAGGATACATTATGAACTTTTAATCTCACAGCATTTCATGTTCATGATCATGTCACATATAATATAAACACACATGATGTTACAAGGGGAGGCTATATGAAAATAAATTTTGTCACAATGCAGTATACAGAAGCTAATGTCCATGAAGGAAACCATCTGATAGTAGATAACACTGTATTTGTAAATAGTTAGTACATGTAAATAGTAAGTATTTGTAACAGACATTATCTTTACATTAATAACCGAGCTGAGATCCAGCAGATAATAAATACAAGTCTCACATGTGAGAGCATTCTTCTCAAGTTTTTCTAATTTATGAAATTTTCTGAAGTGATTCACCTTTTGCCTTTTATCTTGACAAAAAAGAATCTTTCCATTACCAATTCTTTTTCAAAATTGTTATTTATTATTATTGCTCTTGGGATAGTTGAGCCAAGGTGTCCAGAAGGCGTTTTTACAAAGTGAGTTCTCCCACTCCACCTTCATGTGAAGTCCACGGATTAAACTAGGTGGTCAGTTATCCTTGTGTAGCAAGTTCATTTACACACTGACCCTTTTTCCCTGCAAACTATTATGACATCATTTAGGTGGGTAATATATAAACATTTAACCCAGTTAAAGAATAATGAACTCCATAGGTCCCTCTACCTTAATTTCTTAGCACACAACACACATCACAGCATACTCCTAAAGAATAAAATTAATGCAGAGTCACAGTTGTCACATGCTGCCAGATTTAACCTGATCTAAAACAACTAACAGGCCTTCCCCATCAATCGAGCGCTCACATAACACTATCTGAAATTATATTTGATCATTTAGTAGAAAACCAATAAAAGCAGTTATTGTTACCTGTGTCTCTACTGAGAAGTGATTCCTGTGGAGAAAAAGTTGGCTTTTTCTGGTTGATATCCCCTAAGTGTCTCCAAAATAAACAGTAGAACTAAATTTCCACTGAGTGATACTCAACCTCATGATTTTATGCTCCTCCTCTTCATCAAAGCAAAAAGAGGAAACTGCTTAATGAAACCTGACCCTCAGAACAAAGGAGAGAAGAAACATATTGTGCCAGATGCTGCAAAACAAATGTCCATAACTGATATTTTTAAGACAGAGAAGATGAACACTCCTGCAGAGAGAGCAAAAACACTATCCTTAGCAAAACAACTAGGAAAAATGTGGGACTGATGCTCCTTGTTTTGTAATTATAATTTGTAATTTAAATTATAATTTGTAATTTGTAATTTTGGAAATTTACTATTATGTTTCTAATTTTTAAGTTATTTCTTCATTTTGAATTATTCTAATTGCAGCTAAGTATGGTGAAGTCTTCCTTTATGCTTTTCTAGATTTTTAATCATATATAATATTTCCTATTAACACTGATGTCATTTTGTATGGAGTGTTTTAATGCTGATGTTGTCACAGTGTTGGAAAATCAAATCTAAGACAATGAACATGCTCAGCAAATATTCTTCCCCTGAGCTACAGACCCAGGATTTTGTTTTGTTTTGTTCTGGTTGGGTTTTTTGTTTGTTTGTTTGTTGTTGTTGTTGTTTGAGACAGGTAATTTATTTTACTATGTAGCACAGGTTGACCTCACACTCATGTTCCTCGAGTTTCCATACATTTTTGTCTTAGAATTATAGCTGTATAATCATGACAGCAATATGCTCTAGGTTAATAAATAAATAATACACATTTCTTCATTTTATATATGTTGATCTCAATATTTTAAAGTCATATAAGTATTAATTACTTATGTGCAGCATAAATAATTTTGATCATCTATTACTGCGGATCATTCCAGTTGTTCTATAATACTTTGTTGTTGTTAGTTTAAAAACTACATGGGACATTCTTTAGAACATACTAAAAAAGGCATCTTATGCATGAAGTCATGGGATTCAAGGAAATATACATTTGAAGAACTCTAAGAAAGATTATCAGATGACATCTAATTTATTTACATTCTATCCATTGGCATGAAAATACTCACAGCGAGTTTTTTTAGAGATGAGATGATGTGATTTTTTTCTTGTGTGAGTTTTGTACTTCAGTTTGTGATGAGAAATCCTGGAAAGAAGATGTTTCAGCAATGAAGGATTTAACACAGAGAGAAGTGAGGACTTTGTAGTGTTGTGGATCTCGGAATAATTGTTACCAGAGGCTAGGTAACCTCTAAGTAACCTGTGTCAGAACAAACATCCTGTTACCGGTAGATAAAAATTTCACGAAATATATGAATATAACAGACCACTAGCTTCCACAAAACTGAAGGCTAAGAATGTCCTCTGATGACCTATGGAACAGTTTTCCCCATCTTGCTGCAACTACCTCTCTGATATATCCACCAATGTATGCTGAAATTGTCTGGATTTATGACTTTTTAGCTTCTTTAAAACTATAAAACTCAATGCACCTTCTCCCACATTGGAAAATGGAGCCATGGTCACTCTAAATGGTTCCAGAATATAGTATCTTTCATTCCATATAAGGTGAAAGCTGATTTTTGCATCAATAGCCCTCCATTCAAAGTTCTTGCTGTGCACATTACTAGTGAGGCTGCACATGCTGAATACTTCAGACACTTCACTGGGATTGAGGGAGCAGTTTAGTGTAGAACCATGCTTGGCATATACAAAGCATTAACCACGTATCATACAATAATGATAAAAAAATAATAATACAAATGACAATGATAGTAGCAAAAACAATGATTAATAATAATAATAATAATAATAATAATAATAGAATAATGAGAGGATGTAAAAATTAAAACTATTTGATTTCAATTGTCTGTTGCCATGATAAATATATTCAAGTCACTCGCTAATCTGTACTTTCATTTGATTGTAGCTTTTCAAACATGCTGGCTTGTTTTTGATGAAACAGTTTAAATTGTTCTTCAAATCAAGTGTATGTGTGTGAGTGTGTGTGTGTGTGTGTGTGTGTGTGTGTGTGAGAGAGAGAGAGAGAGAGAGAGAGAGAGAGAGAGAGTCGGGAAAGAGAGTTTGAGTGTATATTTGTCATGGGGTGTACATGGTGGTCAAAGGACAACTTTGATGGGTTATGGGGGGGTAGTTCTTTTCTTCTACCAAGGATTCCACAGATCAAATTCGGGGATATCATCAGGCTTGGTGGGGCCAGTGCTTTAATACTCATAGATATTTCAAAAGTCCATTTATTTTTGGTTATTTAACTCATATATCTCTGAGTCACCACTCAAGTCTGCCATTATCATGCACCCAAGGTCCCCTGACACAGATGACAGATATTATTTCATAAGTATAAGAGATGTTCCTTGAGTACAGTGTGGATGCTTCCATAATACCTCCAGCTAGTCTGTTGTGTCTCTATCCCCTTCCCCAGAGTAATCCCTCTATTTTGAACACACACACACACACACACACACACACACACACACACACACACTTAGAGAATATGTGAAGTGGGGAGAAGTAGCAGCAGTGTTGAAGAAAGTGGTTTCTGTGTCCCTCTGCAGGCAGATGCTTGTGCTGTCTCAGCTTTCCACAGGAAAGACTGAATAAGTCAGCCAACTCATTAAGGACACTGTATATCTAATACTGAGACTATGCTTCAAATACATCATTAAGCACAAATTATGGACACAATGAGCATTTAGAATGGCTGGGGTTTCATCTTTCCAAAATGTATGAATCTTGGTGCTGGGTAGACATGAGCGAAAACACCAACCATGGTTTTTGAGATCTCTTATAAGTCCCATCATTCACAAATTCTTTGACCACACAATTTAGAACAGTCATTTCTTTAAAAGGTTGCTGTGAAGGTTTAAAAAGATATACAAATAGCTTTTGTTGTGTTTTGTTGTATCTGAGACAGGGTTTCACTATTTAGCCCTGGCTGACCTGAAACTCACTATAGACACCTGGTTTGTCCGAATCTCTTTCCCAAGTTTTGGGATTAAGGTATGAATTACCACATCCAGTTTAAATAATGTTTGTAATCATAACCTGAAAATGGGTAGAAAGTTACAATGAACACAAAATATTGTCAATTCCAGGACAATATTCCAGTTACTTTAGCATATGAAACTGAGCAAAATCCCGAGTCTTCAAGCCTATGTTTTCATGTAGTCAAGAGTGTTAGTCAAGAGTGTGTCACCTCCTTCCTAGGTTCTGATTAACTTCAATCAGGAGTATAGGCAGAAGCTCATATATTTCAAGAAAAGTTTGCTTTTAAGCCTTCCAGCCTCAAGAACACAGAAAACAGGGCAGATTTTCTACCTTATCATTTCAAAGAGTGCAAGTGTTTTGAAGAACAGCACAGGGAGGCTACATGAGAAAAAGAGAGAAACTGACACATCTACAGCCCTGAACTATTGAAGCTCTAGAGAACCTGCTCCTCCTTCATCTGATAGGTTTATATCACACTGTCCACAGAAATAATAATGGCACAGAGATCTTCTTGCATCCTTATCTCTGCTGACAGAGTGTCATCCTTAACAAGGAGGCTAAACACATGCCAAGGGCACACGACTTTGTGCTTTCCAAATATTCATTGCCTTCTGTAGCATCCTGCAAATACTGTGAGAAGGAACTCCAGAGATGTTTGTTGATTATTGTGACTATAGCATTAGCAGAATCTGAGCAGCCCACCAGTGTGCTTGATGAAGAAGGAGGTTAGTTATTAGAAACTGAACACAGAATGGGCTTCTTTGTTGGTTTGTTTAAACAGATATAGGAGCAGTCCCCAAACTGTAAAGCAAAAGAGCAGTAGCTTCCTCTAAGCTCTGTGCAACTGAGTTCTGAATTTAGAGATGAATGTAAACTGTTAAAGAGCATCATTATCACTGAAAGATACAGTGCTGCAGATGGAATGAAATTGAGTGACACTCCAGTTTTGCTTCTTTAACCAAAGTACAGCATAATATAGGAAGTAAAGAACTTGCATTACCAGGTAATAAAACAGAGGAGTTGAAAAGGAGAAAAAAGGTTTTTGTTTTCTTAAGTTCTATCTTCTAAACACATTTTTGTGAAAACAAACAAACAAACAGCAACCAAAACCACACATAAACATACAAAAATACATATACATATGTACACACACACATATATATATATATTGTGTGTCTCTGTCTATGTATCTGTGTGTGAATGTATATGTGTATATGCATATATATTTATTTCCCTGGCTTTGTTGTAAATGACTTTAGTTCTGAAACCATAACTGCCCAATCCTTTATGTCGACAGAGACACAATATTAATCCCACATTCAAACCTTCCAGTCAGATCCTTGGACTGTAGTACTATCATTGCACAGTTGCAATCTGCTCTTCCTGTCCCGGGCTGAGGCCAGGGAAACCTGGTATAGTCACCATCCCACAAGAATAGGCTGATCACTTGCTTCACTGGGAGGACTTGCTTATCCAGGCCAGTGTCCCACCTCTTGGTGCATCTGTCTTTTAAGGTGCAACATTTATATCATGAAATATGGTAAACTTCACAGATCTTAGGAAAACCACAAACAGCTCTATTTTGAGATTTCCTGTTCTTGCATTTACACTGTTCATTTATACTCATAGCAATTTTAACACTGCCTTATATGCCTAAACACATAGTCCTTGATGGGCTCAAGCACTCAGAGCAAGGAAATGAAGAAGATGATTCAGGAATGTAATAAGCAATAACCAGTAACTAGTCATGAAGTCTGAAATTATATTTGACAGCAAAAAAAAATTTAAAGGCTAAATTTATCTACAGCAAAGAACAGCAAATAGTAACTAACCAACAGACACTAACAACTACAAACTAGTTATTATTTGTGCAGTCAAAGTCCTGGGATATAGAAATATCCTAGTGACGATGTGGTATGTGCCCTATTTATAAGGTTCTCTACATGGCTCTGTGTGTCATTCAGGAAAAACATGACTCCCCAGGGAGCAAAGGGTGTCCATTCTCCTGACCCAAGCTGCTCTGTGTACGAGGAGGGAAGATGACTTCTGCTCTGTTAAGCCAGATTTCAGAACATTTCTTGCCTTAACAGCTCATCTCTCTGTTCACACAGCAGACTGAGACCTATGGTTAAAACTTTTAGCTGATAACTAGTCACAAAGCTTTGCATGAAACACACAAAGAAGACAACATTTTATTTTTAACTTTCCTTTGCACTGCTCACTGATGCAGGGACTTAGTCCATTCTCTTTTCACAGATATATGGCTGTCTTTTACCACAGTCATCATCATGAAGACTTGCCATACTGAAATATGTACAGTCTCCTTTGACTGTAGTGATTTTATTACCACCAAAACAAACAATCAAACAGACAGTTATTAAAATTTGAAGCTTATATTGTTGAAGGTCATGAGTTAAGGAAACACTGTATTGACAACATGCACAGAATATAGAATTACTTATATGTATATCTATGTACACACATGCACATACATCCACACAAAAAAATAATAAATATTTAAAACAAATTAAATATAAAAAATAATTTAAAAAGATAGAAATTCTTTTCGATAATACTAATTTTGTCCAGCAAGCAAAATTATTTTTCAGCATTACTGAAATAATAAGTGATTAGTGTATATTGAAGTTATTTTTGTGAGACACTTTGTGCAATGATGACAGATTAAAAAGAAGAAATAAATGTTTGTGGCACCTGAGTAGATCTCATATGCATGGTTTTTAAAGAGAAAAATTATTTGTTTAGGATAATTAAAAGATAGATTGTGAGTACTATTTTACTGTTTTTAATTGTTTATTTTTATTTTTATTTTTTATTTTTATTTTTTTGCAGGAAAACCAGGAAAATTTACAGAAATGTAAGAGCTTGAACATTAATTTACCAGGCACCAGTTCTTTTATTTTTCCAATTTTTATTTGATATTTTCTTCATTTACATTTCAAATGCAATACCAGAAGTCCCCTATACCCTACCCCCACCCCCGCCGTGCTCCCCTACCAAAACACTCCTACTTCTTGGCCCTGGCATTCCCTGTGAGCATCCACTTCTGTATTTGCGATGCACTGGCATAGCCTCACAGGAGACAGCTATATCAGGGTCCTTCCAGCAAAATCTTGCTGGCATACGCAATAGTGTCTTCATTTGGTTACTGATTATTGGATGGATCCCTGGGTGGGGTAGTCTCTGGATGATTCATCCTTTCGTCTGAGCTCTAAACTTTGTCTCTGTAACTCTTTCCATGGGTATTTTGTTTGCTATACTAAGGAGGAATGAAGTATCCACACGTTGGTCTTTCCTCTTGAGTTTCATGTGTTTTGCAAATTGTATCTTGGGTATTCTAAGTTTCTGGGGTAATATCCACTTATCAGTAAGTGCATATCTAATGACTTCGTGATTGGGTTACCTCACTCAGGATTATATTCTCAAGATCCATCCATTTGTCTAAGCATTTAATAAATCCATTGTTTTTAATAGCTGAGTAATACTCCATTGTGTAAATGTACCACAATTTCTGTATCCACTCCTCTGTTGAGGGGCATCTGGGTTCTTTCCAGCTTCTGGCTATTATAAATAAGACTGCCATGAACATAGTGGAACATGTGTCCTTATTACCAGTTGGAACATCTTCTGGATATATGCCCAGGAGGAGTATTGCTGGATGTTCCTTTAGTAATATGTCCAATTTTCTGAGGAACCACAAGACTGACTTCCAGAGTGATTGTACAAGTTTGCAATCCCTCCAGCAGTGGAGGAATGTTCCACATTCTCCACATCCTTGCCAGCATCTGCTGTCACCTGAATTTTTGATCTTAGCCTTTCTGACTGGTGTGAGGTGGAAACTCAGAGTTATTTTGATTTGAATTCCCCTGATGATTAAGGATGTGGAACTTTTCTTCATGTGCTTTTCAGCCCTTCTGTATTCTTCAGTTGAGAATTGTTTGTTTTACTCTGTACCCCATTTTAATGGGTTGATTTGAATTTCTGGAGTCCAGCTTCTTGAATTATTTATATATATTAGATACTAGTCGCCTATCAGATTTAGGACTGGTAAAAATCCTTTCCAAATCTGTTGGTAGCCTTTTTTTTTTTATTGACAGTGTCTTTTGCCTTACAGAATATTTGCAGTTTTATGAGGTCCCATTTGTTGATTCTTGATCTTATAGCACAAGCCATTGCTCTTCTGTTCAGAAATTTTTCCCCTGTGTCCATATCTTCAAGGCTTTTTCCCACTTCCTCCTCTATTACTTTCAGTGTCTCTGGTTTTATGTGGAGGTATTTGATCCAATTAGACTTGAGCTTTGTACAAGGAGATAAAAATGGTTCAATTCTCATTCTACATGATGATCACCAGTTGTGCCAGCACCATTTGTTGAAAATGCTGTCTTTTTTCCCCCCACTGGATGATTTTAGCAGTCTTGTCAAACATCAAGTGGCCATAGGTGTGTGGATTCATTTCTGAGTCTTCAATTCTATTCCGTTGAGCTACCTATCTGTTGCTGTACCAGTACCATGCAGTTTTTATCACAATTGCTCTGTAGTACAGCTTGAGGTCAGGCATGGTGATCCCACCAGAGGATCTTTTATTGTTGAGAATAGATTTTGCTATCCTTGTTTTTCTGTTATTTCAGAGGAATTTGCAAATTGCACTTTCTAACTCAGTGAAGAATTGAGTTGGAATTTTGAATCTGTAGATTGCTTTCAGCAGGGTAGCCATTTTGCTATATTAATCCTGTCAATCTATGACCATAAGAGATTTCCATCTTCTGAGATCTTCAATTTCTTTCTTCACAGACTTGAAGTTCTTATCATACAGATATTTCACTTCCTTAATTATAATCACACCAAGGTATTTTATAATTTTTGTGACAATTTTGAAGGGTGTTATTTCCCTAATTTCTTTCTCATCCTGTTTATCCTTTGTGTAGAGAAAGGCTACTGATTTGTTTGAGTTAATTTTATATCCCGCTACTGTACTGAAGCTGTTTATCAAGTTTAGGAGTTTTCTGGTGGAATTTTTAAGGTCACTTATATATACTATCATATCATATACAAATAGTTATATTTTGACTTCTTCCTTTCTAATTGGTATCCCCTTGATCTCCTTTTGTTGTCGAATTGCTCTGGCTAGGACTTCAAGTATTATATTGAATAGATAGGGAGAAAGTGGGCAGCCTTGTCTAGTACCTGCTTTTAGTGGAATTGCTTCGAGTTTCTCTCCATTTAGTTTGATGTTGGCTCCAGGTTTGCTGTATATTGCATTCATTATCTTTAGGTATGGGCCTTGAATTCCTGATCTCCATGATTTTTATCATGAAGGGGTGTTGGATTTTGTCAAATTCTCTCTCAGCATCTGAGGAGATGATCATGAGATTTTTGTCTTTTAATTTGTTTATATAGTGGAGCACATTGATGGATTTCCATATATTAAACCATCCCTGCATCCCTGGGGTAAAGCCTACTTGGTCATGATAGATGATTATTTTGATGTGTTCTTGTATTATGTGTGTGAGGATTATATTGAATATTCTTGCGTCAATTTTCATAGGGAAATTGGTCTGAAGTTGCCTATCTTGTTGGGTCTTTATGTCTTTTAGGCATCAGAGTAATTGTGGCTTCATAAAATGAACTGGGAGAGTTCCTTCTGCTTCTATTTTGTGGATTAGTTTGAGGAGAATTGGAATTAGGCCTTCTTTGAACGTCTGATAGAAGTCTGCACTAAACTCAACTGGTCCTTGGCTTATTTTGGTTGGAAGACTATTAATGACTGCTTCTATTTATTTAGGGGATAAGGGACTGTTTAGATCATTAATCTGACCCTGATTTAACTTTAACACCTGCTATCTGTCTAGGAAATTGTCCATTTCATCCAGGTTTTCCAGTTTTGTTGAGTATAGCCTTTTGTAGTAGGATCTAAATATGTTTTGGATTTCCTCAGGTTCTGTTGATATGTCTCCTTTTTCATTTCTGATTTTGTTAATTAGGTTACTTGCCTTTTGCCCTCTAGTGAGTCTGGCTAAGGATTTATCTATCTTGTTGTTTTTCTCAAAGAACCAGCTCCTGGTTTGGTTGATTTTTTTAATAGTTCTTTTTGTTCCACTTGGTGATTTTAGCACTAAGCTTGAATATTTCATACTGTCGAATCCTCTTGGGTAAGTTTGCTTCCTTTCCTTTTACTGCTTCTAGATCTGTTGTCAGGCTACTAATGTATGCTATCGCTATCTCTAGTTTCTTTTTGGAGGCACTCAGAGTTATGAGTTTTCCTCTTAGGACTACTTTCACTGTGTCCCATACGTTTGGGTATGTTGTAGCTTCATTTTCATTAAACTCTAAAAAGTTTTTAATTTCTTTCTTTATTTCTTCCTTGACTGAGGTATCATTGAGTAGAGTGTTTTGTTTAGTTTCCACATGAATGTTGGCTTTCTATTATTTATGCTGTTATTGAAGATCAGCCTTAGTCCATGATGATCTGATAGGGTGCATGGGATAATTTCAATATTTTTGTATCTGTTGAGGCCTGTTTTGTGACTAATTATTTCGTCCATTTTGGAGAAGTACCATGATGTGCTGAGAAGAAGGCATATACTTTTGTTTTAGGACAAAATATTCTGTAGATATCTGTTAAAACCATTTGTTTCATAATTTCTGTTAGTTTCAATGTGTCTCTGTTTAGTTTCTGTTTCCAGGATCTGTCCATTGATGAAAGTGGTGTGTTGAAGTCTCTCACTCTTTTTGTGTGAAGTGTAATATGTGCTTTGAACTTCACTGAAGTTTCTTTAATGAATGTGGTTGCCCTTGCGGAGCATAGGTATTTTCAATTGAGAGTTCATCTTGGTAGATTTTACCTTTGATGAGTATGAAGTGGCCCTCCTTGTCCCTTTTGATAACTTTGGATTGGAAGTCGATTTTATTCAATATTAGAATGGCTACTCCAGCTTGTTTCTTGGGACCATTTTCTTTGAAATTTATTTTCCATCCTTTCACTGTGATGTAGTGTCTGTCTTTTTCCCTGAGGTGGGTTTCCTGTAAGCATCAAAATGTTGGGTCCTGTTTGTTTATTCAGTTTATTAGTCTATGTCTTTTTATTGGGGGAATTGAATCCATTGATGCTAAGAGATATTAACGAAAATAATTGTTGCTTCTTATTGTTTTAGTTGTTAAAGTTGGGATTCTGTTCTTTAGGCTCTCTTTTTTTAGGTTTGTTGAAGGATTACTTTCTTGCTTTTTCTAGGGCATAGTTTCTGCCCTTATGTTGATGTTTTCCCTTTATTATCCTTTGTAGGGATGGATTCACGGAAAGACACTGTGTGAATTTGGTTTTGTCATAGAATACTTTGTTTTCTCCATCTATAGTAATTGAGAGTTTTGTTGAGTATAGTAGCCTAGGCTGGCATTTGTGTTCTCTTAGGTTCTATATAGCATTTGTCCAGGCTTTCTCAGTCTCTGGTGAGAAGACTGGTGTAATTCTGATAGGCCTGCCTTTATAAGTTCCTTGGCATTTCCCCTTACTGCTTTTAATATTCTACCTTTATTTAGTGCATTTGTTATTCTGATTATTATGTGTCAGGAGGATTTTCTTTTCTGGTCCAGCCCATTTGGAGTTCTGTAGGCTTCTTGTATGTTCACGGCCCTTTAAATTGAAAAATCTTCATTTTCATCTACTCCTATTATCTGTAGGTTTTTTCTTCTCATTTTGTTCTGAATTTCCTGGATGTTTTGAGTTAGGATCTTTTTGAATTTTGCATTTTCTTTGATTGTTATGTCCATGTTCTCTTTGGAATCTTCTGCATCTGAGATTCTCTCTTCCAACTCTTGAATTCTGTTGCTGATGCTCTAATCTATATTTCCTGATTTCTTTCCTAGGATATCTATCTCCAGAGTAGTCTCCCTTTGGGTTTTCTTTATTGTTTCTACTTACATTTGTAGATCTTGGATGGTTTTGTTTAACTCAATCGCCTGTTTGGTTGTGTTTTCCTGTAATTCTTTATGGAATTTTTGTGCTTCCTCTTTAAGGCCTTCTACCTGTTTAGCCCTGTTCTCCTGTAATTCTTTAAGTGAGTTATTAATGCCCTTTTAAAAGTCCTCTACCAGCATCATGAGATACAATTTTAAATCTAAATCTTGCTTTTTGGGTGTGTTGGTGTATCCAGGACTCATTGTGTTCGGAGTGCTAAGTTCTGGTGATGGTGAGTGGTCTTGGTTTCTGTTAGTTGTCTTATGCTTGCCTTTCGCCATCTGGTAATGTCTGGTGTTAGTTGTTATAGCTGTCACTGGCTGGAGCTTGTTCCTCCTGTGATTCTGTTAGCCTCTGTCAGCACTCCTGGGAGTCCAACTCTCTCCTGAGTCTCAGTGGTCAGAGTACTCTCTGCAGGCAAGCTCTCCTCTTGCAGATAAGGTGCACAGAGGTCTGTCACTCAGATCTGCTTCCTGGCTGAAGATGAAGGCCAGAAACAGGGCCTGTCCCAGAAGATGTGTTGCTTCTTCAGTCTGCATGCTCACCTGTGCAGATTGGTCTCTGAGGGACCTGGGATACAAGATTGGCTCTTTTTGTTTTGAATTATGCACCTCATAGTTATCAGGTCTTCATTAAAACACAGTGATTGACTGACTTCCATTCATTCAACACAACTGCAGTCTCTGCTGTTTAGTGTATTGGGTGCTACAACTAGCTTCTGGTAAAAAGTTAATTTTAAAAGTTGAGTAAAAAATAAAACAAAGGAAAGGTGATACATGCCTATGAACTCAGTATTTGTTGGTAAACACAGGTGATAAAGTTTTGGGAGTCTGGATGACTAGTATTACAAACCATGATTGAATTGGATTTTGAACAAGAACTTGATCAAATATTAACTAATAATTAAAATTTTATTCAATATATTCGTGAAAGGAAATGATGCTGATTACTCTATGAGTAGGTTTTAGTAAAGATGAGAATCCCAAAGGATTACAAGATTGTTGTAGACAGTCTTTGTCCTAATAGGCAGGACAAGATGAATAGTGAATTTATGGGACGTGTTCATTCAAATCGTAAATACCTAGTATGGAAAGATGCAGTGGAGGACATCTGTAGCCTCAGCATTTGGGAGCCAGTGGCAGGAGGATTAGGAGTTTAAAGCTGAGAGAGGGTTTTTGGAGGGGAAAATAGGAAAGGAGATGACATTTGAAATGTAAATAAAAAATATTTAATAAAAATAATTATTAAAAAGAAAAGATTTACTGTCTAGCTTTGGCTAAATAGTAAGTTTCAGGACAGTTAAAGGAACAGTATAAACCTCTGTTACAAAACAATTTCAAATGATTTGAATGTCAATAGGATTAAGAGAGAAAAATACAAAAATATGTGTTCACCTATAAATACAAACATCTTTTAAATAAATAGTCCGAATGCTTAGAAAGAAGGAAGGAATATCACAATACATTAGTAGGGATAGGATATATATGGCATGGAGATGCCACTCATGAAGTTATAGCATCTTTGGTTGTTTGCTTAGAGTGTGAACAATATTGATCTTATAGGCTCTTATTCATAGATAGGACCAGCTAATAAGACTGCAAAGGAAGTACTGCAAAGGAAGCTACTGTCTCTCTGTGGCATTTGGAGGAGATGAAATCACTGTCTTCAGTTATGTAGCCTCTCTTGAGCTATTCTGACTTCAGTTAACACACAATAAACCATGCACCTTTGAGTGACCAAGGTTAAGTCCAGTGGGTCACAAACCAAAACCAAACCACAAAAGAGTCATGATAGAGGGATGATGATTTCACACACATAGGGTCAATGGTGTAGGCAGGGATCAGATTCAGGGAGATACGTATGACCCTATTGTATTAAATGCATTTGGGAAACTCAAATACTAAATAATCTTGTATAAACACATCTTCCATGCAGAGAAAGCTGTATAAAGTGGATAAGAAATATACCAAGAACAAATGTGGTAAAATATATTTATCAATCAATCAACAGTGAATACATTCATCTCTGGGTAGAGATGAAATATTGAAATGGTAGGTAGATGCAATTTCAGTTAGTCTAAACAAAAGTTCCAGTTACATGTTATAGTAATAAAATACCTAATATTGGGCAATTTGTGAAGAAATGACTTCTATAAGCTCACATTCTCATAGGCTGGAGATAAGACTGGAAAACAAGTATCATAGTTATGGATGTTTAACAAAATAGATAGATAATAGATAGATAGATAGATAGATAGATAGATAGATAGATAGATACATAGGTAGATAGATACATAGATAGCCAGATCAATAGATAGAGAGATAGATAAGGTAGATTAATTGAATTGATAGATAAAACATAAATGTACAATATATATTTCACAAAGTGACAAATAAAATTGGCATGACAACTTCATTCAAAGTTGTAAAACTTGGAATCATGATATGCTCACATGTCAATGGAGGAATATCATGGTTATTTGTATAACAGAAAAGTGCTGATTAATAAAAAATGAATCACTGAATTTTGAAAAAATATGAGCTAGTTAAAAACATCAATATTAATAAAACATAAACAGAGAAAATGTAGTCAAATACTAATCTGTACAGAATATACAACACTCTGAAGTAGGCCATACTAATTTACACTACAAGACTGCAAATATCTACCTGCTTGTTCAGGCACGAAGAGCATGGGGCAGAAATGAACTTTGGCAAGTAAAGCATTTCTATGTTAGGTGTTGTGGATCTCTTATTCTGGCTTGATATTGTTGTGATGTAACACTATGATGAAAGTAAATTGGAGAGAAGGAATATTTTGTTTGCATTTCCACATCACAATCTGTTACTGAAGAAAATCAGGACCGAAACTCAAACCTGACAGGAACCAGGAAGAAGCTGATGCACAGGTCAGGGAGGGGTACTGATCATCGGTTTAGACCCCATGGATTGCTCAGCATTCTTTATTAGAGTACCCAAGACCACTAGCCAAAAGGGGGCAGCCACAATGAGACTGGATTCACATACACATCATTACTTGAGAAAATGTATACAAGCTTACTTAGAGCCAGATCTTATTAAGGCACTTTCAGAATTGAGGTTCCCTCGTCTGATAAGATTATATCTTGTGTCATATGGTCATACAACTACTGGGCACAATGGTTGAAATTGAGTGCATATTTGGTACAATTCTTATTTCTTATGACTTACTCTAGATACATATTGTTACATACACACTCCAACTTTAAAACTTTATTTTTTTTTTCAGTATCAGGATCAAAACCAGAAAGAAATCCCAACTTAAAAACCTCTTCAAAACTGAAGGTCACGGGAAACTACACATGACGATACAGCATGATATTGACCATGTGGATGTAGTGAAATCATCCAGAAAACTGACAAATATGAATGTGGATCAGAGAAAGTAACATATCACTAGATCAATAATAAATGCCTTAAGTTTAGTCAATTTACTAAAATTCTATCAAAGCAATTGCTTCTCCCTTCAAAAATATTTATAAACTATATTTTTATTATTACTACCATTATTATCAGGCTTCATGAGACAGTCTCACTCTATAACCAATGATGTTCAAATGTACTATATAGCCTAGGAATCCCTCAAATTCACGTTTGTAGAAGGTTTATAATTCTGAGCCACAATGTCTAGCTGCCCTCAATGCATTTTACTGTATCTATGTAGTTCAATTTATCATCAAATGTATCATAGAGATACAAAGAAAGAATGAAAACATATGGAATATGGCAGATTCTATGAATTTTTAACTAGCCTAGCAACCAGTCATGAAGTATGAAATTGTATTTGACAACAAACAAAATTCTTTTTCTAAAGATAAATTTATCTACACGTAGGAAACAACAAATATTAAATAACCAACAAACAGACTCCCACAAATACAAATTAGTTATTAATTGTGCAGTCAAAGCCCTGAGATGTAAATATATCCTAGTGATATTACTATGTGTTTCCTATTTATAGGGTTCTCTATATGGTTCTGTGTATCATTCAGCAAAAAACTGAATCCTAAGGGTATTGGAGGAAAAGGTGACTATTCACCAGACACAAGCTTCTGTGTGTGCCAGGAAGGACGATGTCTTCCTCTGTGTTAACCCAGATTTCAGAAGAATATTTTTCCCTTAATAGCTCATGTCTCTGTTCACACAGGAGATTGAGACCTATGATTGAAACTTCCAGTTGGTAACTAATTACAAATCATCACATGAAATAAACGAAGATGATATTTCATTTTTACCTTTCCTTTGTACTGCATATTGATGCAGGGGCTTAGTCCATTCTCATTTCACAGACACAAGGATATCTTTTACCACAGTCATCACCATAAAGACCTGTCACACTGAACATGTACATCAGAGCTATCAGGTCTACATTGAAACATGGTGATTGAATGTCTTCCCTGCGTTCAACACAACTGCAGTCTCTGCTGTTTAGTGTATTAGGTGCCACACCTACATTCTGGAAAAAAGGAATCTTAAAAGTTGAATAGAAAATAAAATAAAGGAAAGGTGATACATACTTATGAACTCAGTATTTGGGGGTAAACACAGGTGATAAGGATTTGGGAATCTGAATGACTAGTATTTCAATACATGCCAGAATTGGATTTTGAACAAGGACCTGGTCAAATATTAACTAATAATTAAAATTTCATTCAATACATTTGTGAAAGGAAATTATGTTGATTCCTATATAAA
The DNA here is from genome assembly GCF_000001635.26 of Mus musculus. NCBI lineage: Eukaryota > Metazoa > Chordata > Mammalia > Rodentia > Muridae > Mus > Mus musculus. The sequence continues at coordinate 130,249,036 of NC_000072.6, forward strand.
CTAAGGTTCAGTAGAGGTGAGACTCCAAAGCAGAGTATTGCAGACAGCCTTTCTCATAATAGGCATGGCAAGAAGAATAATGAATCTATGGAAAATGATCATCAAAACCTAAATAATTAATGTGGACAGATGCAGTGTGGGACAAGTATAGCCTCAGAATTTGGGAAGCAATTGTAGGAGTCTCAGGAGTTTAATGTTGGCTTTGGCAAGTGACTTTCAATCTAGGTTGTGTACTGAGAAGGTTTATCAAAGAAGATGAAGCAGGAGGAAAACCTAAATAACTCAAATGAGAAAGGAAAAACCTTCAACAGAATCCAGTGCTATTGAGCCCTAGATATAAGTTTGAGGAAACAGACTATTTAGATTTACCCTAGAACAAAAGAGGAAGATAAATAGCCAAGTTGGTCATGAATAATAGAAAAGATGGTAAAATAAAATAGGAATGAGTGTGCACATTAGCCAGCCATGAGATATGATAAGTACAGTAAAAAAAAAAATCATTGTAATGAACATGAGAAAAGACATAAAGGATCTGGAAGACACAAAGTATTAACAGATACATAGGAAACACAACATCTGAATCATGACCTCTTGACTTTACCTCAAATATTGATGCCCACCTACAGCTCTATACATGAAACATAAGTAAGGATCACAAGTGCTCATTGGGTTCCTTAGCAGCTCACTTTGAAATAAAAGTAGAGGTTATTGCATCTTCTCACTGGAGAAAGAAATGTGGAACTCACAGAAACCTTCATACCACCAAACTTCAAACCCTAGTAACACCACCACCAGCAGGGAAAAATTCTGTAGCGTGGAAATGGTTTATGAATCTCTCAACCTGGATGAAGGTATGTTATAAGCTTCTGTTACCTCAATCCAAATGTTATCTGCTGCCCATAACTTACTCTATATAGTGCTGTAGACTATACACAATTTTGTTAACTCTGTGTCCAGTCGCTGTCAATGTAGACTTGTAAACTACTGGTAGGATAAATAGTTGTAGCATCTTTGAAATGATGCATTATTCAGAAACTTTATATGGTTTTCTACTTTTATATAGAAAAACAAAATTTAATAACAATTTATATGATATGGACATATTAATACATCTGATAAGGTATAATCTATTCCTTAACAACCCCTGTGACAGCCTTCTTGTTAGCATTCTTGGAGAGAAAATTAAATTATTTTCCTTTTGATTTGGAATCTAGCTGTCTACTCTGCCAAGGTCACATTTGTAATAGAAGGGAGCCATGCCTGTCAAATTTCCAGGCACTGAATGGAAGAAAGATTACTAAGAAAGTTGTCAGTATGGATGACATGTCTCAGATAGGTTCTGCACTATTGAGAAGAAATTCAATGAATGACACAGTGAAAATGTAACCATTAACAAAAGCCAGCATATACAGGAGATGCAACTTGTAATGTTTCAGATATTAGGATTACAAAATAACATATTGAAAATAAGTATGCTTGGTACTTATCAAGGAAAAAAATGTTAAGACAGTTATATAATATTTCGAGACATGAGACTCAAGAGTTCAAGGTTAACCTAGCTGAAATGAAGTCCTATCTCAAAACAACAACAACAAAAAGTTTAAAGTATTTTAAAAGATATAGAGAATTCGTTGTCAAAGATCATGTCCATAAGTGTGTTGTTTTATTTCTGAGTGTTCAATTCTATTCTCTTAATCTATTTGTCTGTCTCTGTACCAATAACATGCCATTTCTATTACTATTGCTCTATATTATAGATTGAGGTCAGGAATGGTGATTCCCCAAGAAGTTCTTTTATTCTTAGAAATTGTTTTTGCTATACTGGGTTTTTTGTTTTCCCATAAAAAATTTAAAAATTCTCTTTCAATATTTTTAAAAATTTCTGTTAGAATATTTATGGAATTGCAGTGAATCTATAGATTGCTTTTTGTAGGATTGCCATTTTTACTATGTTAATCCTACCAATCCATGAGGATGGGAGGTCTCTTCATTTTCTGAGGACTTCTTTGAATTATTCCTTGAACAAGAAACCTGAGGACAGAGGAAGAGAGCAAACTGGTTGGGGAGAGGACCAGGAGTGAAACCTTGAGAGCAAACTGAATGAACAGAAATATACAACCTTGGGATGTGGGGATAGATGAACCCTTTAGAATGTACCAAAGACCTGGGAAGTGAGAGAATCTCAAGGTTAATGGTAAGGACTTTAGATGGAATAACCAACAGTGGGTAGAGAGAACTTGTCAACTCCACCTTTCAGTAGAAAGTCTGGGTATCAAGTGAAGGGACTGGATTGCTGTTGCACAGCAAAAACTCTGACTCAAAATAATTCCTGTCTAAAAGAACTGCAGGGACAAAAATGGAGACTGAATAAAAGGAGGTCCAGTGACTGGCACTAGTTGGGACCCATATCAAGAGGAGACTACAATGACTGACATTCCTACTGATACTGTGATTTACATACAGATAGGAGCCTAGCACAGCAGCTCTCTGATAGGTCCATAACAAGTTGACTGAGATAGAAGCAGATACTTACCCCTACCCAATGATCTGAAGTTGTGGACCCCTGTAATTGAATCAGGGAAAGGCTGGGAGAAGTTAAGTAGGAGCATAAACCCATAGGAAAACCAGAAGTTTCAACAAACCTGGAACTCATGAAAACTCACAGACACTCAGCCCCAACCAGGCAGCATACAGTAGCTGATATGAGGCCCCTAACACATATAGAACAGAGGACTGCTTTGTCTGGCCTCAGTAAGAGAAGAGGCAGCTAACCCTTGAGAGATTTGGGGTCCCAGTGAATCAGGAGTCATTGTGGGGTGTGGGAGTGTGTGGGCTGTGGGTGTGGGGACATCCTCTTGAAAATAGTAGTGGAGGAATGAGATGAGAACTGTCAGAGGGTGGACTTGGAGTACATTAACAATTTGATTGTAATAAAAGACTAAATATAATAAAAATAAATTAATAACATTTCAAAAAGATATATAAGACAACTCACAATATAATAACTATGAATACTACTTTAAGACAAATACAGAATTATTTGGGGGAAAATCAGCATTTAGTTATTCTAAAACAATCAATAAGCCAGTGGAATGAAAGTGTGTCCTAAGAAAGCAGCAGGCTGATTCTGAGCATTAAAGGATCAAATGGAGATGAAAAATGAAAGACAAGGGACAGGAAATAATAGAAGATGTGTTAACAAAAACAACAGGTCTCAAAATGCCTTATGCAGAATCACTAGTTAGAAAGTTATAGTTGGCAACACAAAACAGATTCCTTATGTCTTTGGTAGATTGTGTGATTTATTTCATTGCTGTGGTTAGCTCTTTTGTTTTGTTTTGTTTTGTTTTGCTTTGCTTGTATGTTTGCTTACTTGTTTGGTTCTCACATTTTGTGTTGCTTACTTGATTGATTTTCACATTTCTTTTGTTTTGGTACTCACTGATAAGTGATTATTAGGCAAAAAAGTACATAATACCCATGATACAACTTACAAGCCACATGCAGCTCAAGAAGAAGGAAGACCCAAAATGTGGGTGTTTCTGTCATTCTTAGAAGAAGTAACAAAATATTCATGGGAGCAAATAAGGGAGACTATGTGTGTAGTAACAATAGAAGGAAAGGCCATCCAGAGACTTCCACACCTGGGGATATATCCCATATACTGTCACCAAACACAGACACTCTTGTTCATGCCAAGAAGTATAGGCTGACAGGAGCAGAATATACCTGTTTCTTAAGAGGCTCTGTCAGAGCCTAAAAGAGACAGATGCTCGCAGCTGATCATTGGACTGAGCATAGGTTCTCCAATGGAGGAGTTAGAAAAAGGACATGAGGAGATGATGGGGTTTGCAACCGCATCAGAAGAACTGCAATATCAACCTTCCAGACTGCCCCAGAGCTCCCCTGGTACTAAAGTTCCAACATAGGAGTACAAATGAAAGGACCCATGGATCCATCTTCATATGTAACAGAAGATGTCATTGTTGGGCACCAATGGGAGAAGAGGCCATTGGTCTTGATGCCCCAGTGTAGGGGAATATGATGGCAGGGAGTTGGGTGGGTAGAGGAATACCCACATAGAAGCATGTGGAGGGGCAGTTGGATAGATGATTTTCGGGGAAGGGGGAAACAGGGAAAGGAAATAACATTAGAAATATAAATAAAGAAATTATCCAATAAAAAGTAAAAATGAAATGTAAATAAATAAAATATCCAATAAAAACAGAAAAATAGTCCCAGATAAAACATACCATAGCCTCCCAAATTCACAGCCCTCAGATCTAGATTCTTGCAAACAAAAGCATGGTCAGGCTTTTCACAACAATACCACACTTGATACCAACTTCTGTCTTTGTGTTTTATTGCTGGAAGGAAACATCAAGACCAATGCAACACATATAAAGGAAAATATTTAATTGGGACTGGGTTATAGGTTCAGATGTTCATTTCATTACTAACACTGGAGCATGGCAGCATCCAGGCAGATGTGGGCTGAGAGGAGGATCTGAAATTTCTACATTTTGATACAAAGGCAGACAGGGGAAATTTGGCTTCCACATGGCTAGGTAAAGTTTTTCACAGCCTACTCCCACACTGACACACTTGCTCCAACCAGGGCACACCTCCAAAATTACCACAACTCCTAAAAATCCACTTCTTAGGTCACACATATTCCAACTACCATAACTGGATTCACTCAAACTTGGTCAGGAAGCTTCATTTTATAATGGGAAGTAGTCAGTACCAAGCCGCAGGGTGGGCCATAGTCCCAGTGGAAGCAGAATATGTTCCCAGTCCTATAGGGTCATTGTCATAAACCTCTTCCACAAACACAACCAGCAAGAGTCAGGGAATAGCAGGGATGAGGAAGTAGTAAGAATGTAAGAGCCAGGTGTTTCAGAAAAGCTATGTGACATAATCACATGTGGACATGACAAAGTGTGTCACACAGGACAGACAACACAACAGCTGTGGTTACATATATGCAACTACACAAGATCAAGATAACTAAATTCCTGCATAGATGGGGAGGACCCTCTGCCCTTAATGAATCACTCTTGTTAGGTTACAGGTGCTGCAAATAGAGATTAATTCTTTTTGAGGGTGTGGTCATGTTAGGACACATGCAGTGAAAGTTTGAGGGGGCAAGGAGGTGATAGTTAAGATACGATCAAATTTGCTTTTATAATTATTAGATTTTCAAGAGAAATAGATACTACTAATAAGGAAGATCAATGAATCTTTCTACCATGTCAGAAATGAACATAAAACTTAGTGTTTATAAACTACAATACATTAAAATGGAAAGTAGACATACATATGTACATTATAAGAATTTATTCTTATGTTTCTAAATGAAAGTTGTCCTAGTAAGCGGTGCCTCAGTGTTGGGGAGTGCCTGGTGTACAGCGAGCCCTCAGCTCAGGGGAAGCAGAATGAAGTCTTTAATAGTGGTCCACAATCTATGTATTCCTTTGCCAGAAAAGAAAGGGAAACAGAGTTGTCTTTGGAAAACGGAAAATGTCTTTGGAAAACTGGTCCCCACTTATCTTCATGGTGTCCACATGCCAGGCAAGAAGGAATAGACAGAGCTTAGGAGGTTCAGAACAGGTCTGATTCTGAGTGAGCACCAACAGTAGAGACAGGTTATAGGAGAAAAAAATTTTCTTCTGGAGATTTAGTCTCCTTATTAAGATGAACACTTACCCAGGGACTTCAGAGAGATAAGCTTTGCTTGCTCATACTGGTTTATTTGATGGTGTATGTGAATACATATACTTTTATTTGTGGTGAAATAGGAATTAAAAAGCTTCTGTGTGAAAGAAGGCCCAGGAAGAAAGTTCACTGGATGAATGTTAGGAGGTTAACTCCATACTTCCTTACCTTGAAGAACTAAAACTATCTGGGTCTGGGCTTTATTAGTTGTGAGACCTTTAATGACTGCTTTTATTTCTTGAGGGGTTTTCAATGCTTTTTCAGTAGTTTCTTCTGATCTTCATTTACCTCTGGTATCTTTCTAGAAAAATTTCTGTTTCCTTAAGAATTTCCAATTTTGTGGAGAACATGCTTTTAAAGTAAGACCTACTGATTCTTTTCCCTGAAGACATCATATCCTGAGGAATCTCAGAAGATCAACAGCACTCAGAGTATTTAGTAAGAACCCACTGAAACTCCCACAGCTGCTTCTAGGAGCTCAGTTTTCTTGGGACACATCACCCCCCAATACTCCAGCCCATTGAATACAACTCCCCATCTGTTGGGACAGACAGCTAGCTAGTCTGCCCCCATGAACATACCACAACTTGAGGTATCCCAGGAGATTTGCTGCACTCACAGCAGTGAACAGATACCACAGCCTGAGACATCGCAGTTGAACCACTGCAATGAGAGTAACTGACACCACAGCCTGGAGGCATCTCAATAGTTTCTCTGCCCACAAGAAAACTGGGTAAACAACACCAGAGTCTTAAGACATCCCAGAGGTTCTGTGGCATGAAGGTCAACAGACCAAACAGACTGAAAGCCTTCCTGGCAATCGGTTGCACACAGGAAAACAGAAACCTCATTCCATACAAGTCCCCTCCCCATAACAACCTGACTATATCTTGGCTGCTCCTCTGAAACCCCAAGAGTCTGAAGGGCTCCCAGGAGATTACTGCAGCCAGGGCAACAAATCAGCTGTTTCATTGCCCCTCTGAAGATGCTCTCCCCTCCTCCCCCAGTTGAAGGACTGACAGGAGGTCTTCTACATCCAGGGCCACATGCCAAACAGGAGACCTGAAGTAACCTAGGGGCAAAAGCAAATTCCACAGAGTCACCCAAACCAGCAAACACCAGGAATTTTTTCAATATCTTTTATTATGACTCCGTTTTCACTTCTGTTTTAGTTTATTTGGATTCTGTCTCTGTTTCTTTTAGATAGCTTGGCTAAGGGTTTGTTTATTTTGTTGATTTTCTAAAAGAACCAACACTTGGTTTTCTTACATGCGTTCTTGCGACCGGACAGGAAGAATGCAACAAACCGGAATCTTCGGTGGCAAAAGCTTTATTGCTTACATCTTCAGGAGCAAGAGGAGCAAGAGCAAGAGCAAGAGAGAGAATGGCGAAACCCCGTCCCTTTTTAAGGAGAATTATCCTCTGCCTAGGACATGTCGCTCCCTGATTGGCTGCAGCCCATCGGCCAAGTTGTCGTCAGGGGGAAGGCAGAGCACATGGAGTGGAGAACTACCCTTGGCACATGCGCAGATTATTTGTTTACCACTTAGAACACAGGATGTCAGCGCCATCTTGTAATGGCGAATGTGAGGGCGGCTCCCCACATGGTTTTGTTGATTCTTTGTATTATTTTCTTTGTATCAAACTGATTGATTTCAGCTCTGATTTTTAATATTCCTTACCTCTACTCCTCTTTTTTTTTTTTCTGGAGCTTTCATGTATAGTTTTAAATTTTGTAAGAGATCTTTCTAATTTCATTGTGGCAGCACTTAGTGTGGGCTTTCTGGTGTTTTTACTGTTGAAGTTCAGCTGTACTTCATGGTAGTCTGATGAGACACTAAGCACTATTTTAATTTGCTTTTCCATGGTGAGGGTTGCTTTGTGACTGACTATAGGGTCAGTTAAGGAGAAGGATCCATGAGGTGCTGAGAAGAACATATTTTATTTTGTCTTTGGGTGAAATATTCTATAGATGTTTGAAAGATCCATTTCATTGATAACATCTGTTAGTTTCATTATTTCTCTGCCTAATTTTTGTCTGGATGATCTGTTATGTCATGAGAGTCAGGTGTTGAAGTCTCTCAATTTTAATATGTAGGGTTTACTTTGGGATTTATATTTAGTAGTGTTTCTTTTTAAAATGTGTTTGACATCATGTATAGTTATTCAGAATTGAGATAATCATCTTGGTAGAATTTTCCTTTGATGAGTAGGAGGTTTCCGTCCCTGCATCTTTTGATTAATCTTGACAGAGAGTTTACTTTATTAGATATTAAACTCTCTACTCCAGCTTGCTTTTTGGGTCCATTTGTTTGGAAGTCTTCTTCTCCATCCATTTACTCTGAGGTAATGTCAACTTTTATTGCTAAAGTGTGTTTCATGTATGCAGCAGAATTCTGGGTCGTATTTTTGCATTCATTCTGTTAGCCTGTGTGTTTTATTGAGAAATGAGCCCATTAATACTGAGAGATATTAATGACCAGTGGTTGCTATTTCTTGTTATTTTACTGTTGGTGGCTTTAGTGTGTGTTTGTGTGTGTGTGTGTGGGTATGTGTGTGTATACTTTCCCTTGTTTTTGCGTGTATGGAGTTACTTATTTCCTGTGTTTTCTTGAATATAGTTATTATCCTTGGGTTGGAGCATTTCTTCTAGTATTTTTTTAGGCTTTATTTGTGGATAGATTATTTTGAATTTGGATTTGTTTTGAAATATTTTGTTTTCTCCATCTGTGGTGATTGAGAGTTTTGCGGGATATTATAGTCTATGTTGAAGTCAGGATTTTTAGAGGTTGCAACATTTCTGTCCAGGCCCTTGTAGCATTTAGAGTTTTGTTCACAAGTTCATTAATTCTGTACGGTCTAACCTTTTCCCCTTTCTTCTTTTCATATTCTTTCTTTGTCCTTTAGATGTCTGTTTTATTTATTAAGTGGGAAGAGAATTACATTTTCTGGTCCATTCTATCTGGTGTTCTGTAGACATGTATTTTTATACATATCTCTTTTTTTAGGTGGGGATTTATTTCCTCTGACTTGTTGAATATATTTTGTGGGCCTTGGAGCTTGGACACTTAAATTTCTTCTATCTCTATTACTCTCAGTTTACTTCTTTGAATGCAATTCTTGATTTCTTGGAAGTTTTGTGTCAGGAATTTTTCAGAGTTTATTTTTCTTCAATTAGTTTGTCAATATTTTCTCTTGCATTTTTACACCTCAGATTCTCTCATCCATCTCCTGTACTCTGTTGGTGACACTTGTATCTGTTGTTCCTCTTCCCTTCCCTAGATTTTCCATATCTAGAATTCACTAAGTTCATATTTTCTTTATTGCTTCTATTTCTATCTCTCTTTATTGTTTCTACTCCTTATGGAAAAAAAAATGTTCCTATTGTGGTAGGATTCTGATTGGTATCGTTGGTTTGTATCTTTCTGGATCTATAGGTCTGTATAATTCAGGATGAGCAGGTCTGTTGAAAAGCCATAGATCTGATGAAAATGAGCAGATGAATGGATGGAAAATGGAGATTCCCCCTGATATAGTCGCTATCCAGGACAGCACAGGTTGCTGCAGAGGACTTGTCAAGAAGGGAAGATGGCTGGTGAAGGGCTATATTGTAGCTCTTAATTGTGCTTCAGTTAAGCTAATTTGTTCTACTCATAATGAAATACTCAGAAGAGAACTCATCTTCCAGGAGTGTGGCACACATGTGAGCAGAGGTAAAACCACACTTTCTGTTCCAAGGGACACACCTGGATACCTCAGGCTACAGGAACCAAGGAACAACCAAGGGACACAAGCCTTCTGATTTCCATTTGTGCCCTGAACTGACACTGTGCCACAGCTCTTCACAGCCAAATACTTCCAGTACAGAGTTGGTCTTCAAGGAGTTCTACACATATGTGAGCACAAACATGACCAACACTTCTGTTCAAATTCCTGGACAAAGAGGTACCCACCCAGAGCCAAAAGGATCTTTGAACCAAGGAACAGTTGAGGACAGAAACCTACTGGTTTTCATATGCATGCAAAACTAACCCCATGCCACAGTTCTCTTATGCTAATTGCACCAAGATAGAGCTGGTCTCTCAGGAGTGCTGACACTTAGGTTGACAGGAGGGATGAGCCATTGTCAGTGACAACAAGATTAGATCAAATGAGAGATAACCAGATGACATGAGGCAAGGGCAAGAGCAAAATCAAGAGAAACCAATGATACTTGGCATCATCAGAACACTCTTCCCCACCTCAGAGAGCTCTGGATACCCCAACACACTAGAAAAGTGATACTATACATTAAAAGCACATCTCATGATGATAATTGAGGACTTTAAGAAAGATAGAAATAACCCCCTTAAAGAAATGCAGGAGAACACAGGTAAACAGGTAGAAGATGTTAAAAAGGATACACAAAATTTCCTTAAAGAACTACAGGAAAACACAACCAAAGAGGTGAAGGTATTGAACAAAACCATCCAGGATCTAAAAATGAAAATAGAAACAATAAAGAAATAATACATGAGACAACAATAAAGATAGAAAACTTTGGAAATAGATCAGGAGTCAAAGATACAAACATCTCCAAAAGAATAAGAGAGATGGAAGAAGTTCAAGTGCAGAAGATATCATAGAAAATATTGACTCCACGGTCAAAGAAAATGCAAAAAGCTCCAAACCCCAAAATCCAGGAAATCCAGGACACAATGGGAAGACCAAAACTAAGGAGAGTAGGCATAGAAGAGCAAAGATTCCCAAATAAAAGAGCCAGTAAATATCTTCAACAAAATTATAGACTAAAATCTCCCTAACACAAAGAAAGAGATGTCCATAAAAAAACAGGAGACCCACAGGACTTGAAATAGACTGTACCAGTAAATAAATTCTTCCTGTCATGCAATAATCAAAACACCAAATGCACAAAACAAAGATAGAATATTAAGAGCAGTTAGGGAAAAGGCAAAGTAACACCTAAAGGGAGACCAATGAGAAATACATCAGTCATCTCTCCAGAGACTCTGCAAGCTAGACAATCCTGGGTAGATGTCATACAGACCCTAGGAGAACACAAATACTAGCCTAGCCTACTATACCCATGAATAATAAAAAAATTACACAATATCTTTCCTCAAATCCAGTCCTGCAAAGGATAATACACAGAAAACTCCATCACAAGGAAGGAAACTACACTCTAAAATAAAGCAAGAAAATAATCTTCTTTAATCAAACCTAAAAGAAGATAGCCACACAAACATAATCCCACCTCTAGCAACAGACATAACAGGAAGCAACAATCACTATTCCTCAATATCTCATAACATCAATGGACTCAATTCCCCAATCAAAGACATAGACTAACAGACTAGATACGTAGACCAGACCCAGCATTTTGCTGCATACAGGAAACACATTTCAGTGTCAAAGATAGACACTACCTCATATTAAAGGTCTGGAAAACTATCTTCCAAGCAAATGGTCCTAAGAAACTAGCTGGATAGTACTCCATTGTGTAAATGTACCACATTTTCTGTATCCATTCCTCTGTTGAGGGGCATCTGGGTTATTTCCAGCTTCTGGCTATTATAAATAAGGCTGCTATGAACATAGTGGAGCATGTGTCCTTCTTACCGGTTGGGACATCTTCTGGATATATGCCCAGGGGAGGTATTGCGGGATCCTCCATCCAGTAGTACTATGTCCAATTTTCTGAGAGTGCCCCGGAGCTATTGTCTCTAGCTGCATATGTATCAAAAGATGGCCTAGTAGGTCATCACTGGAAAGAGAGGCCCATTGGACTTGCAAACTTTATATGCCCCAGTACAGGGGAACGCCAGGGCCAAAAAGGGGGAGTGGGTGGGTAGGGGATTGTGGGGGTGGGTATGTGGGACTTTTGGGACAGCATTGGAAATGTAAACAAGTAAAATACCTAATTAAAAAAAAAACTAGCTGTAGTCGTCATTCTAATATCGAATAAAATCAACTTTAAACCAAAAGTTGTCAAAGAGATAAGGAAGGACATTTCATAGTCATCACAGGAAAAAATATACCAAGAAGAAATCTCAATTTTGAACATCTATGCTCCAAATGCAAGGCCACCCACATAAATAAAAGAAACGTTGCTGAAGCTCAAAGCACACATTATACCTCACACAATAATAGTGGGAGACTTTAACACGCCATTCTTGTAAATGTACAGATCCTGGAAACTGATACTAAACAGAGACACAGTAAAACTAACAGAAGTTCTGAAACAAATGGATCTAACTGATATTTATATAATATTTTATCAGAAAACAAAATTATATACCTTCTTCTCAGAACCTCATTGTACCTACTCATTCACAAAACAGGTCTCAAATGATAAAAGAAGACTGAAATAATCCCATACATTCTATCAGATAACCATGGAAAAAGGCTTATTTTCAATAATAACATAAACAAGAGAAAGCTTACATACATGTGGAAGCTGATCAACACTCTACTCAATGATAAATTGGTCAAGGGAGAAATACAGAAAGAAACTAAAGATGTTTTAGAATTTAATGGACATGAAGGCACAACATACCAAAACTTAGGGGGCACAATGAAAGCAGTGCTAAGCAGAAAACTCATAGTTCAAAGTGCCTCAAAAAGAAACTGATAGAGCATACTTAACAGCACACCTGAAAGTTCTAAAACAAAAAGAATCAAATACACCCAAGAGGAGTAGATGGCAGGAAATAATCAAACTCTTGGAACCAGAATTAATAAAACTCAGGGCTCAAATCAACCAAGTAGAAACAGAAAGAATTGTACAAAGAATCAAGAAAACCAGGAGCTGGGTCTTCGAGAAAACCAACCTTCCATCCTTCCTTCCCTCCTTCCTTCCTTCCTTCCTTCCTTCCTTCCTTCCTTCCTTCCTTCCTTCCTTCCTTCCTTCTTCCTTCCTTCCTGTCTGCTGTCTTTCTTTCTTTCTTTCTTTCTTTCTTTCTTTCTTTCTTTCTTTCTTTCTTTCTTCCTTCCTTCCTTCCTTCCTTCCTTCCTTCCTTCCTTCCTTTCGTTCGTTCGTTCTTTCTCTCTCTCTCTCTCTCTCTCTCTCCCTCTCTCTCTCTCCCTTTCTTTCTTTCTTTCTTTCTTTCTTTCTTTCTTTCTTTCTTTGCTTTTTAAAATTAAATAGAGTCTAATAGGTGTCAAACAAAAAAGGAAACTTCAGTTAAGAAAATGCCTCTATCTGATTGTCTAGTAGGCAAAAGATCATTAAGTATTTTTTGACTGATGGTTTATTATTGCAAGTGCCATCCCTAGACAGCTGGAATAAAAAAATCAGTCTGTGCAAGATAGTATTTCTATTCCTTCATTCTTCTTCAGTGCCTGCCTCTGAGGTGATGTTTGATCTCCTGTCCGGACTACCATTCATAATGTACTTTAATATATAAGATAAAATAAACTCTTTACTCCCTCCTAAAATAAAGAAGAAAGAAAGAAAAAAAAGAAAGAGAGAGAGAGAGAGAGAAAGGGAAAGGGGAGGTAGGAAGGAAGGAAGGAAGGAAGGAAGGAAGGAAGAAAGGAAGGAAGGAACTCCAGGAGGGAGTTTCATTTAAATTTCATTTAAATTCTTTTCCTCATGGCCAGCTTCCAAACTTCTGCTTGTCAAACTGGCCTAACTGGAGAACATGGTTTTTCGCCAGACTCCAGGAGGAAGCTTTTCATGGAACTCTTTTCCTCATGAGAAAGCTTCCAGACTTTCATCTGTCAAGCTGACTGGACTGGAGAGCGTGGCACTGTTTCCTTAAGATTTTCCAATTTTGTGGAGCACATGCTTTTGAAGTAAGTCCTACTGATTCCTTCCCCTGAAGACATCATATCCTGAGGAATCCCAGAAGATCAACAGCACTCAGAACATTTAGTAAGAACCACTGAAAGTGACACAGCTGCTGCTATGAGCCCAGTGGTCTTGGAACACATCACACCCCAAAACTCCTGCCCATTGAATACCACTCCCCTTCTGCTGTGAAAGACTGCTAGATAGTATGCTCCCCTGAACATACCACAACCTGAGTTATCCCAGGAGATATGCTGCACTCAGGGCATTGGACAGATACCACAGCCTGAGACATCCCAGTTCAACAACTGCAATGAGAGTAACTGACACCACAGCCTGGAGGCATCCAAGGAGTTACTCTGCCCACAAAGAAATTGGGTAAAAAACACCAGAGTCTGAAGATATCCCAGAGGTTCTGTGGCGTGTAGTGCAACAGACACAACAGACTGCTCTCCAAATCCAAATACTGCCAGGACAGAGCTGGTCTTCCAGGAGTGCTACACATCGGTGAGCACAAGTATGACCAACACTTCTGCTCAAATTCCTGGACAAAGAGGCACCCACCCAGAGCCATCAGGAACTATGAACCAAGGAACAGCTGAGCACAGGATCCTGCTGGTTTTCATATTCACGCAAAACTGACCCTGTGCCACAGCTCTCTTATGAAAATTCCACCCAGACAGAGCTTGTCTTTCAGGAGTGCTGATTCTTAGGTTGACAGGAGGGATGAGCCATAGACCGAGACAACAAGATTAGATAAAATGAGAGATAGCCAAATGGCATGAGGCAAGGGCAAGAGCAAAATCAACAGACACCAGGGATACATGTCATCATCAGAACACTCTTCCCCAACTCAGAGAGCTCTGGATACCCCAACGCACCAGAAAAGCAATACTATACATTAAAAGCACATCTCATGATGATGATTGATGATTTTCAGAAATACAAAAATAACCCCCCTTAAAGAAATACAGAAGAACACAGGTAAACAGGTAGAATATGTTAAAAAGGATACAAAAAATTCCTTAAAAAACTACGGGAAAACACAACCAAAAAGGTGAAGGAATTGAACAAAACCATCCAGATTCTAAAAATGAAAATAGAAACAATAAAGAAATAATAAGGGAGACAACAATAAAGATAGAAAGCCTTGGAGATAGATCAGTAGTCAAAGATACGAACACCACCAAAAGAATAAAAGAGATGGAATACATAAATTCAAGTGCAGAAGATACCATAGAAAATATTGACTCCACAACCAAAGAAAATGCAAAAAGCTCCAAATCCCACAATCCAGGAAATCCAGGACACAATGGGAAGATCAAACCTAAGGATAGTAGGTATAGAGGAGCAAAGATTCCCAACTAAAAGAGCCAGTAAATATCTTCAACAAAATTATAGAAGAAAATTTCCCTAACATAAAGAGATGTCCGTAATCAAACAGGAGACCTACAGGACTTGAAATAGTCTGTACCAGTAAAGAAATTCTTCCTGCCATACAATAATCAAAACACCAAATGCACAAAACAAAATAGAATATTAAAAGCAGTCAGGGAAAAGGCAAAGTGACATATAAAGGCAGACCAATGAGAAATAAATCAGACATTTCTCCAGAGATTATGAAAGCTAGACAATCCTGGGCAGATGTCATACAGAACCTAAGAGAACACAATTACTAGCCCAGCCTACTATACCCATGAATAAAACAAAATTACAAAATATCTTTCCTCAAACCCAGCCCTACAAAAGATAATACAAAGAAAAATCCAGCACAAGGAGGGAAACTACACCCTAGAAGAAAGTAAGATATTAATCTTCTTTAACCAAACCTAAAAGAAGTTAGCCAACCAAACATTATTCCTCCTCTAACAACAAACATAACAGGAAGCAACAATCACTAATCCTTAATATCTCTTAACATCAATAGACTCAATTCCCCAATCAAAGACATAGACTAACAGACTAGATACATAGACCAGACCCAGCATTTCAATAGATACAGGAAACACATGTCAGTGGCAAAGATAGAGAGTACCTTAGAGTAAAGGTCTTGGAAATTATTTTCCAAGCAAATGGTTACAAGAAACAAGCTGGAGTAGACATTCTAATATCAAATAAAATCAACTTTAACCCAAAAGTTATCAAAGAGATAAGGAAGGACATTTCAGACTCACCACAGGAAAAATCTACCAAGAAGAAATCTCGATTCTGAACATCTATGCTCCAAATGCAAGGCCCCCCACATAAATAAAAGAAACTTTGCTAAAGCTCAAAGCGCACATTATACCTCACACAATAATAGTGGGAGACTTCAACACACCATTCTCATAAATGGACAGATCATGGAAACTGATTCTAAACAGAGACACAGTGAAACTGAAAGTAGTTATGAATCAAATGGATCTAAATGATATTTACACAATATTTTATCCTAAGGCAAATTTATATACCTTCTTCTCAGAACCTCATTGTACCTACTCCAAAATTGACCATATAATCATTCACAAAACAGGCCTCAACAGATAAAAGAAGATTGAAATAATCCCATACATTCTATCACATAACCATGGACAAAGGCTTATCTTCAACAACAACATAAACCAGAGAAAGCTCACATACATGTGGAAGCTGAACAACACTCTACTCAATGATAACTTGGTCAAGGGAGAAATAGAGAAAGAAAATAAAAATGTTTTAGAATTTAATGGACATGAAGGCACCACATACCAAAACTTAAGGGGCACAATGAAAGCAGTGTTAAGCAGAAAACTCATAGTTCTAAGTGCCTCAAAAAGAAACTGGAGAGAGCATACTTAATAGCACACCTGAAATTGCTAAAACAAAAAGAAAAAAATACACCCAAGAGGAGTATATGGCAGGAAATAATCAGACTCATGGAACTGGAATTAATCAAACTCAGGGCTGTAATCAACCAAGTAGAAACAGAAAGAATTGCACAAAGAATTAAGAAAACCAGGAGCCGATTCTTTGAGAAATCAATCCTTTCTTACTTTCTTCTTTCTCTTTCTTCCTTCCTTCCTTCCTTCCTTCCTTCCTTCCTTCCTTCCTTCCTTCCTTCCTTTCTTTCTTTCTTTCTTTCTTTCTTTCTTTCTTTCTTTCTTTCTTTCTTTCTTTCTCTATCTCACTCTTTCTTTCTTTTGTTCTTTTATTTTAAATTAAATATAGTTTAATAGGAGTCAAACTGAAAAAGGAAACTTCAGTTCAGAAAATGCCTCTATCGGATTGTCTAGTAGGCAAAAGATCATGAAGTTCTTTTTGACTGTTGCAAGTGCCATCCCTGGACACCTGGAATAAGAAATCAGTCTGCACAAGATAGTAATTCTATTCCTTCATTATCTCTTCTTCAGTGCCTGCCTCTGAGTTCATGTTTGATTTCTTGTCCTGACTACCATTCATAATGTACTGTAAGATATAAGACGAAATAAACATTTACTCTCCCCTAAAATAAAGAAAAAAGTAAGAAAAAAAGAAAGAAAGAAAGAAAGAAAGAGAGGAGGAGAGAAAGAAAGAGAGAGAAAAGGAAGGAAGAAAGAGAAAAAAGAAAGACTCAGTCTAGTCATCAAGGTTCTTTATTTAATTCTATTGGAGTTTATGCAAACAAATAAATAAGATTCATTCAATTTTTGTGGGACCAGAGAAGATCTGTCCAGTCTCCACAGGGAATGAAGATGTCCTCTCCTCTTTCATGTCATGTTTCAGAGAACATTCCCAAAATCTTCCAGATTGTCTCTCTCTTTGCACTGCAGACTAAGTCCAATGGTCAAAACACTTGTTTCTATGGAGTCATGAATTATTACAGGAAACAAATGAGAGTCAGAAAATTTCATTTTTTTTAACCTTTAACACTCATTGGAGAGTCAATGAGGGAATTTATCCAATCTCTTCCCACAAATACAGATGAATGATTTATCACATTTATCATTGTCTAGTCTTGTTTTAGATAACAACATACATCCTCCATCTCTTATATTATATTTCATTGTGTTCAAGGCACTGAAAAACAAAAATAACAAGGGGCAACTCTTTAATTTTGATCATTCACTGAAATGTCATGATTTTAAAAAAGACAGAATATTTAACCTATTAATCAAAATTTCAACACTGTTATATGTTCCTTTGTGTAAGTTCATTAAAAATGAAATGATCTCTGTCACAAAAAAATCCCCATCTTTTTTCACACTTACAATTTTTGGTCAGTGAGCAAAACTGATTTTCAATATTTCCAGGAAGTTATTTTATGCTGAAACTGCTTTTCCACTTGTTGATATAAATGTTAGGAAAAAAGAAAAAAAACATATGTATATCACACAGAACACAGTCTTATATGCTCCTGGTGTAAGGAGAAAGGGAAGATTTGAAACACAATCACAGATGAAATCCTGTAACTATACATTTGGATTGTTTTTTCCCTTTTCATTCTCCACATCCTACATAATGGACCTTCACACAAACATGGCACTCTGCAGGAAAATATATTACAAGACATAAATAATCCTTTACATTTTGTTTAAATGATGCAAGATAAAATAATAATTAGAACAGAGAGCAAATTAGCCCATATGTTGAAACCGAAAGACTGTGAGTTCTGGGACAGCCTTGGCTATGTAGAACAAGTAGAAGTCAAAGCATAATTATTTAATAAATAAGATCTTCTTTTATAAACCAATATACATCATATTTCTACTCAGGCTGATATATTAGCAGGGGATGGATCAAACCTCACATTTTCAGAGAAGTAATGCAGCCATTGTTTTTCCCTAATAGAGAAATCTGACTAAAGAACACACTCAAAATGAAGATCTTCAATGTTAGATTTATCTAGGACTAGTGGACACAATTGTAGTCCCAGGATTTTAGAATTGAAGGTAGGAGGATTCAAGGTTCAGTGCTAACCTTCCATACACAGGGAGCTTTAGGCTTGACTCAGTTAATGACACTCTTCCAAAGTAGGGAAGAAAATGACAGCCACCATTACTACATGGGAATGAGATTTCAAAGGGACCAGTCGTTAGCAAAATATATCACTGTCTTTGAACTTTGGGTTTAAGATGAGGAGAAATTGAATATTGATACTTAACATAATTAGGGATGTAAAAGTAATAAGGAATAAAATTTAAACCAAGTGTTGTTTTGAGCATAGGCATAGCAGGTAAAATACATTAGGAATGGATATGCACATGAAATAGTTATAAGACAGTCTGGTAGGCACAGTTAAGGAATCATGTGTGAATGTTGAGTAAAGGCAAAACTAAGAAAGAACCAGAAGATTGCAGTTCATAAAAGATAATGACTAAAAAGAATTAAAATTTATATGCACACAGTGATTCAGACATGAATTCACATGACAAGTTTTATAAATTTCAAATATTCATAATTATCAAAATTTGGAAACGTGTTCATATGTGATAGAAGAACATTGTGGAATATTAGTGCAATACCAAAGTACTTTGTGTCTGGCATTGATGGTTCACTCCTTTAATCCCAGCACTTAGGAGGCAGAAGCAGGCAGATTTCTGAGTTCTAGACCAGCCTGTTGTACAGAATGAGTTCCAAGAAGGCCAGGGCTACACAGACAAACACTGTCTCAGAAATAAAAAGTGCTTTGTAAGACTGAGAATGAAACACTGATCTAAGAAAAAATCTTGAGTTAGCTAAAACATCATAGAAAAAATGATAACCGTGGAAGATGCAGAGAAATAGAAGCAAACACAAATCTGCACATAGTACATAATGCGCTGCACTAGGCCTTACTCAGTTACAGTACAGGAAAGCACATGCCTACTTGCCTGGGATCAGATAAGGGTGCAGAAAAGAACTTTGGAAGGTGAAAAAATTGCTCTGTTTTAGTTTGATGGTGTCTATTACTGTGATGAAACACCATGACCCAAGCAATTTGGGAAAAGAAAGGATTTGTTTTGCTTAAACCTCCACATCATTGCCCATCATTGAGGAACTTTCTCAGTTCCTTCCTCTCAGGTGACTTCTATCAAGTGGATATAAAACTAGTTTGTAGAATGGTGCTGAAAATATGTGCATAATTATAAAAACTCATATTTTCATGACTTCCAGTGGATGCATTTATATGCAGACTCAACTTCAAGGCTAGGATTTTTGAATTTAATTGTCAGACAAACAATGAGCCAAACTATTTCACAACTTAAGGACATTACATGTGAACCACTGTATGATTCTGAATTTAAAGATATATTGATAGTGATACGATCCAGAACACTAACCATTGCGAATAATGTGGGTTATGGACTAAAACTTATTACTAGATACATATTGAATAATTGAGGCTTAGTAGGATGCTACCCAAGATATTGCTTCACCCTTGAAAGTATTTCTGTTCTAGACAGCTTTAGTATTATTATCATTAACACCATTATTATTAGGCTTCCTAAGACATAGAATCTAACTCTGTAGCACACGTTGACATCATACATATTATGAAGCCTGGGCTGCCCACAAATTCATACACTTGTATGATTGTAAGTCTTGAGCTTACATAAGCAGCTTTGTTTCTCTTCACAGCAGACTTTGTTCTGTAGTCAAAATACTTGATTGTTGGTGTCATGAATTATTACAAGAAACGAATAAGGATCAACTCATTCCATTTTTACCTTTAACTCTGGTTGGAAAGTTAATCAGGGAATTTATCCAGTTTCTTCCAACAAATACAGTAGTAGGGAATATTACAGTCAGTATCTTCTATTCTTGCTTTAGATAAAAATACACATCCTCTAGACTTAAAGTTCATTTTCCTTATTTTCATGTCACTGAAGAGCAAAGACAAGAGTGGGCAACTAGTAAATTTTGAACATTCACTGAAAAAAATCATGATTTTAAAAATTCTATTGGCCAAAGTATACAGAATATATAGCCTAAGTTTAGCCTAAGTTCATCATGAAAATATTTTCTACTAAGTTTATTATAAAGAAATGGTCTCTTATCACACCAAAACTCTACATCACATTTCACACTCACAAGTGTTTAATCAGTGGTTAAATCTGATTTTCAATATTTTCAAAGAATTATTTTACCAATCTTGCTTTCCCATTTATATTTTGTCAATAAGAATGCTAGGACAATAGTAAAGCAGATGTGTTTGGCATACAAAACAAGGTTTTATAGGTTTGTGTTTTAAGGAGAAAGGGCATATTTGAAATATAGTCACAGATGAGTGCTTGTAACTAATATTTTTGCATTGTTTCCCTTTATTCCTAAGCACCCCATAGCTAACGGGTCTTCAGAGACTCATAGTAATCTACTGAATTCCCTGTCTGCAACAGAACTCTAATTTCTGCAGGATGATATTTTAGGGACCAAAACTATCTTTCTGTTAAAAAAAAGTCAGCTAAATAAAAAAGTAAATTATAACACAGACAAATTACCACAAAAACAGGAGCACTGTGCATTCTGGGACACATGGGCTACATAGCAAAATGAAGTAAAAAGGTAATTATTTAATAATTATTAATTAAGATTATCTTGTATAAATCAACAGAAATGAGATTTCTCCTCAAGTTGAGGTGTTAGGAGGAATTGGACAAATCTTAGATGGTCAGGGAAGTACTGTTGCTAGTTTTTCCCAAAAAGTAGAACTGACTAAGGAATGTATTCAAAACGAAGATCCTAAATAATAAATCCAGCCAGGCATTGTGGGACACAATGCATCATCCCAGTTGTGAGAAGATGACGGTAGATGGATCACAGTTCAAGGTTAACCTTCAATACAGAGGTAGTTTGAGGCTTTCCTGGGTTAATGAGACTCTGTCACATGAGAGAAAGAGTGTGAAATCCACAGAAACCACATGGAACTGCCAAAGGATGGGTCTTTAGCAAAATAAAACATTTTGGAATTTTGGATTTAGGATGAAGAAAAATAGAATATTCATATTCATCAAATTTAGGAATGGTGAAAAAAAGAAATAATCAGATAAAATGAAAGATATATGTTTTGGATTCTGAGTGTCCAAAGACAAAGGAAGATTGTGAACTGGAAAATAGGTAATGGGAAAGAATAAAGGATGTGTAAACTTAAACCAAGTGTGTAAATAGGCTTTAAGGAAAACCACTACTTAGTAAGCTTATAGTTGACCAAGACCAAACAGACTCCATATTTCTTTGGTGGTTTAGAGTCTTATGTGTGTGTGTGTGTGTGTGTGTGTGTGTGTGTGTGTGTGTGTGTGCGTGTGTGTGTGTGTGTAATTTTTTGCGTGTATGCTTGTTTGTTTTGGAGGGGTAAATTTTGTCTTATTGTAATTTTGATTTGTGTTTTTACTTGCTTGATTTTATTTTACTTTTGTTGTTGGTTTTTTTTTTTTTTTCAGAGAGAGAAATAACATGATGTTGAGTCTGTAGTAAGGTAGGGAGCAATAAGGCATATTCAGTATGAAGGGAAATAGATCAAAATATAAAATGTAACTATAAAAGTTACATTTTCTATAAAAATGTAACTATAAAAGTTACATTTTCTATAACAATGTAACTAATATGAGAATTAAAATTTAGAAAAGCATTACAATTACAGAAGATATTAGTTTTTAAAGAGAAACCAAAGTACAAGGCAAAGGATACCTACAGAGAAATTACTGCCTGGTCAGGCAGATGACAGAGTTCTCCCAAACAGCACAGGCTATTGCTCCTGCCCTTGGGTTTCATAACTATGTGATAAGGCCTTGTTTCTGAAGATACTCCTCATTTTGACATCAGGACCCAAGAATTCAATTTCAAACCAATATGGAAATACCTTCCCCTAGGAAGGCTTTCAAGGGGTTAGTAAGTTATCTAAAGATTTTAGGGGAGAAAAGGTATGAGTAGTCCTATCCTGCACTGGACCTTGTATGCTACAATGGTGACCTGCTAGATAAGACATGTTATAGGATCAATAAATGTATTCTTATTGGAAATGAGGCCATTACCATGGGAGGCAGGCATGCTTCGTATTGTAATCTAAATCAGAAATCCAATATTGGGAAGGTCCAATGCCCCACGTTCAAACTTGCTATAATCTCTCTGCTAAGTGAGCAGTGGTTAACATTTACACCTATAGCCTAGACTTGTGATGCTCTCAACCTTCATCACAGAAGCTTCTTTATTCGGTGAGGCAGAGTCCATGCAGTGTGTCAGAATTGGCCAAACTGCTTTGGAGAAGTGTTTATGGCCTGAGCCCTAAAGGAGACATCTATATCAACGTCTTTCTTTCCATGCCACCAGCAAGTCTCAGGGAATAGCAGGGAAGAGAAAATAAAAAAGGTAGTACCAGAGAAGAAGGAAGGCTTTGTTAAATTCTGCCTTCTAGACTTCTAGACAAGATGAATTTTTTTTAGAGTTTAGTTCATTTTAGAAACCATTATTAGGTGACAGCTGCTGAAAAAGTGAGATTCACTTCTTTATTGAGTGTGTGGCTATTGTTGGATTTTCTGGTTCCAGTGCATGGCCTACAACCATGCACCTGTGGACTGTTAATTAGTAAGGTAAGAAGTTATCATGGGACATGTTAGAGATTTGAGTAGCAGTAGGGGCAGATATGTTCATATATTATTTGATGTATATATGGTACTAAAGAAAAAGTCATATTATTAAGAAAGTTAATCAGTAAACAGATTTCTACCAGATTGTAGATAAAAAATAAACTTGAGATTCACACAACACACCTTTAAATGGAAGGAAAGCATTCATATGTATGTATATATAAACATGTACTTATATTTATAAATAACTGTAAATAATATAAGCTAACAACAATAAAAATGTTAAATGAATATCTGTTATACTCAGACTCATTGTATCTGTCATGACCATTCCCTCACATTACACCATCTTAAGTTCTTGACGGTCTAGTGCCCTTCCCATGTTAGAACACACCATCCTTAGATGTATGCAATAGTAAGGCACTTTTGGTCAACTCCTCAACTATATATCTTCCTTTTGTAACACTTGATCAGGAACTGCCTTATACAACTTGTCCTTACTTCTGAGCTCCATAGAAAATGAGGAAAACCGTGAGAAATGGAGAAAAGCCTTTGCAGACAACCCTCTCAATCCCCAAGGGAGGGTTAGAGTCTGAAGGGATCAGAAACTCACAGTTTAGATGGGCCATTGTCAATCCATGCCCATTCCTTTTTTTTCTTGTCATAAGACAATCCAATCCAGTAACTCTCTGGAATAACATGGCGTTGAAGGAATTTCTGTATAGGAAACAATGTAGCTTATCATGAAATTTCTCTATGTTGGATGAGAGAACAAGTAGGAAGAGTTCCTACCACCCGTATCTCACTCTCTGCTGTCCTATCCTCCCACCACTCAGTCTCATCATATTCATTTTCTAAATTGACTTCCTATTTATATCAAATTGAGGTCAGTTCAATAAACTATTTAAAATAAAAACTTCAAGTGTCCTCGGTTCATGATTTGATATGGGACTGTGTTTATTACTGAGTCTCAGAATTTAAACAAGGTTGCTGTTGACCTCAAAATATTCCTACTTAAGGCTGGATTTTTTTAGATTTATCATTTTTTGACTGATACATAGATTCCTTCTATTGCATCTAAAATGTGTGAGCTAAGCAGAGAATTCTCAACAGAGAAATATTGAATGCCCAAGAAGCACATTAACCAACATTCAAAGTTCTTAGCCACTAGGGAAATACTAGTCAAAACAAACCTGAGATCATGTCTTACCCCAATAGGAATGGCTAAGTTAAAAAAGTTAATGATAGCACATGCTGACAAGGATATGAAGAAAGGGGAACACTACTACAGTGATGATGGGGGGACCACTTGTCGAAATCAATTTGGTGGTTTCTTAGGATACTGGCAATAGTTCTATCTCAAGAAACAGTTATACTACTCCAGGGCATATACTCAAAGATTCTCCACCATTCCAAAAAGACTCATTGTCAGATATGTTCCTAGCATTTTTATTCATAACACCCAGAAATTGGAAACATCTTAGACGTCCCTTCACTTAAAAAATGGATAAAGAAAATGTGCTACATCTATGCAATGGAGTACTCTTTAGCTATGAAAAAAATCATCATGAATTTTGAAGGCATATTGATGGAACTTAAGAATATCATCCTAAATGAGGTAACCAAATCCTAAAATGACATTCATAGTATGTATTCACTTATCAGTTGATACTATACATAAAATGCAAGTGTACATGATACCCTCCACAGAACCCAGTGGCTGGAAAAAAGAATGCCAGAAGTAAGAATGCTTGAGTCTCAATTGGAATCGGGAATGGAATAATCATAGAAGGTAGATGGAGGGAGGGAACTGAGTGAAAAATTAGATCAAGGGATCAATTACAGTTCAGAATCTGTTGTGCTTCAGGGAGAGATGATGGCCTGATGGGAATGAGAATGAATGGAAATATGAAAATGATAGGGGGTGGATGGGGACATCTCCCAGAAAAGATGGATATCAGTGATAGGGAAAGTACACAAGAGTCAATGGGGGTGTCCTTAGCTGTATCTCTATATAACCTGGGTAGGCTGCCTCCTGTGGCCAATAAAGAATTCCTGAGGTGTGACAGGGAAACAACATACCCGCAAAACTTCCTTCCTAAACTTACCCCTTCTACAAGAAATACAGGGATTGGGATTGGATGAAAGTCTAAGGGAATAAACAACCAATAACCAGCTTAACTTGAGTCACATCCCATGGAGAATCATCAATCCCTGACCTAACTAATGATACACAGCTATGCTTGCAAACAGGAATATAGCATTGCTGTCTTCTGTGAAGCTTTGTTCACAATCTGAGTCGTACATACACAAACAACCATAGCCAAACAGTGAATGGAGCTTGAGCACTCTTAGGGGAGAACAAGTGGAAGGATTGTAGGCTCTGAATGGAATAGGATCTACATAGTAAGACCAAGAGTATCAACTAACCAAGACCCTTGGGTTTCTCAGAAATGGAACCACAAAATGAATATACATGGAGTTAGAAGTCACCCTACCTGCATGTTTGCAGTTTGGCCTTCAGTGTAAGTTCTGAACAAGTGGAGTAGGCACTCTCCCAAAGAGTGTTGCCTGTACATGGGTTAAGTTCTTGTAACTGGGGTGTCTTGTCTAGCTTCAGTGGGAGCACATTCACCTAACCTCATGGAAATATATTGTCCTTGGTTGTGGGGATACCTAGGGGACCCCATCCAATCAGAGGAGAAGGATAGTTAGGGATGGATTATGGATCAGGATTTAAAATGAATAAATAAACTACTACTATACTACTAGTACTACTACTACTACTACTACTGCTACTACTACTACTACTACTACTACTACTACTACTACTACTCTACTACTACTGCTACTACTCATCTACTACTACTACTAAGGCTGCTGCTGATAATAATAATAATAAATTTTAAAAATTGGTTATGTTTCCTATATCAAAAGGAAAATTACACTAATTTTGACATCAATATCCATTTAGAATGTCATTTAAACATCATTAACTTGATGTATAAATATCATACCATATTATAAATGACAAAATTTTCAAAGTGATCCTGCAATTATTTTTCTAGAAAAATCTAGTCTTCATATTTGAAAAGATTTCATAAGTAATAATTTAAAGAGGGAATGGCAGAATCGTGGAAACATTATTTTATTTTAAATAGTCATTTCTAAAATGAATATCTTTTTTACACGACATAAAAATAATATGCAGTAAGTATTGTGAACAGTTTCAGTGGAAATCACTATGGAGTTAACTGGTCAACCATTTAATTCTACATTTCTCATATCATCTCATTTTGCAGACAGGACCAGAGCACAACTGCTTTTGCTGTTGTCATCTGATTACTTATCTCAGGCAGCCTCATTTCTAGGTTCCAAAGAGCAAATCCTAAAAACAGGGGTTTACTTGGCACTATATGGAGATAAATGACTGTCAGTAACTGGATATGCTATACCAAAATATTAAACTTCATCTGGGAAAGAAATGCTTTCTGAAGGATTCTCTTGTACACTCCTGAGAAAGGGAGGAGACTGAAAGATACAAATGTCTTTGTAGTAATGAGTCTGCACTTAACAGACTTGTGTCCCACAGTTCACATTACAGGAAAAATCATTTACAAATGAAAAAAAATGTATCTGGTACCACATTATTCAGGGTTAGTGACAGAATCTAAGAAAATAAGGGGCAAGTAAGCCTCCACAGTACCAGTTCATCTTCATCTTCTATCTTCACAATGGGAACGCTATAATGCTGGCAGTTCGCTTTACATCCACTCCATGTAGTTTTGTTCATGATGAAATAATAACATTTAGTACTATAGCAGAACCAGTATTTAACACCTCCGCCTACAACAGAGAAGATAAATGGTTAACTTTTCTATTTTCTGGTATTGTGTTATCATCAGAATATATTTGTTAGCCTGTGCTTTTTAAAAAAAGGCAGTAAAATCTCATAGTTATCAGAAAGTGAAATTCTATAATGCCCAAACTCCCCTGCACATCCATGATCTATGCAACATTGTTAATACAACTACAGATCTAGAAATATTTCCCATGTCAATCATGGATGAATCAATAGAGAAAATGATGCACATACACACAAAAAAATGTTGTTTATCCTTTAATGGAAAATGAATCAGCTTGACAGGATGATTTATGCCTATGACATGAGAACTCCAAAGAGAAAGACAGGAAGATCACTAACAGTTTGAGGCCTTCCTTTCCTAAACAATGACTTTCATGTCAGTCTTCTCTACATTGAGTGTTCCAAGTCATCCTGGGCTAGATAATAACATGTCTCACAAGAAACCCAAAAGCAAGATGCTGACCTATGTGACAAACATCACTTGAGGATGGTTTGGAAAGTGAAACACACCGGACATAGGACCACACAAAATGATTCTATGAAGATCAGGTTTTTAAAAAAAGCCTAGTTCTATGGAGCAGAGGCTTGTGAGATACCAGGGGTAAGAGGCAGACAATGAGCACTTGCTACTCAGAGGCAGTTAAACTGCTGACAGAATTCTAAATATGCAGTAATGCATTGTGCCCACACTCATCCATACACTTTTATGCACTTAGCATTGTGCCAAGATCTGTGATAAATGATATTACCTTAACAGAAATAAGAGACAAACAAATGCCGGGTGTGGTGGCAAATGCTTTTATTCCAAGCCCTTTGGAGGCACAAGCAGGCAGATTTCTGAGTTCAGGGCCAGCCTGGTCGAGAAAGTGAGTTCCAGTACAGCTAAGGCTACACAGAGAAACCCTGTCTCAAAAAACCAGAGAGAGAGAGAGAGAGAGAGTCAGAGAGAGAGAGAGAGAGAGACAGAGAGAGAGACAGAGAGAGAGAAGAGAGGTTTTGGTGTTGAAAGTCTGTTCTCCTGATTATGTTGATTCCATCAGTGTTGTGCCCACATGCCCAAATGTTTAAAGTTGAGTACATTAAAATGTGTGCAGTTTGTTTTGCAAGATCCTCTCAATATGAATGTTTTGTTTAGAGAGTTGCTGTGAATGCCCATGCTCTATTAGGTAAGTTTATTTCCAACCAATACTTTTCTGTGAAGAGGCATCAATGTGTAGCTCAGGCTGGACTTGACATTTCTGGGATAACCTTATATACAACATTATGCTATCCTAGACAGCTAATTAAGTTATTTTAACGTAATGGCACAACATCTCTTCTATAGGTTGGAATACTTCAAAGATTGTTTTGGAGCTTTTTTCTTTGTTTCCTGTCAAAAATTGTAATTTATTCATTTTTACATCTTTTTATTAAATATTTTCTTCATTTACATTTCAAATGTTATCCCCAAAGTCCCCTATACCCTTCCCCCTCCCTGCTTCCTAAATCACCCACTGATTCCTGGCCCTGGCATTCCCCTGTATTGGGGCATATGATCTTCGCAAGACCAAGGGCCTCTCCTCCCATTGATGGCCAACTAGGCCATCCTCTTCTACATATGCAGCTAGAGACACAGTTTTGTGGGGTACTGGTTAGTTCATATTGTTGATCCTCCTATAGGGTTGCTGACTCCTTTTCCTCCTTGGTTACTTTCTCTAGCTCCTTCATTAGTCATCCAATAGATGACTGTGAGCATCCACTTCTGTATTTGCCAGGCACTGGCATAGCCTCACAAGAGAGAGCTATATCAGGGTCCTGTCAGCAAAATCTTGCTGGCATATGCAATATTGTCTGGGTTTGGTGGTTGTATATGGAATGGATCCCCAGGTGGGCAGTCTATGGATGGTCCTTTCTACTGTCTCAGCTGTGAACTTTGTCTCTGTAACGCCTTCCATGGGTATTTTGGTCCCCATTCTAAGAAGGAACGAAATATCCACATTTTGGTCTTCCTTCTTTTTGTATAATGTAACAGTTTTAAATCTATTAATCTGGAAATAATGAGAATCATCACATCCTATTGCTACAGAGTGGTGAGATTATATATGATCTCTTTCTTACAAATT
The DNA here is from genome assembly GCF_000001635.26 of Mus musculus. NCBI lineage: Eukaryota > Metazoa > Chordata > Mammalia > Rodentia > Muridae > Mus > Mus musculus. Next base: position 130,278,010 of record NC_000072.6, read on the forward strand.
TTGAAAAAATAGTTGGTGATGATTTATAAACTGTGTCAGTAAAAATGAAAAATCACATGAAAGTTTAAGACAGGTTCCCTGTGACTCTTGATCTTTTCATTTTCCCATCCTCATTCACCGTAACACTGACAGAATTGCAACATTTACACACCATTGTGAAACTCCCTTGTCTGCTACAGGGAGGGTCCCTTTTTACAAACAATCCAGCTCTCACAAAAAAATGTCAAATAGGAAACACACTTACACAAACAAAAAATGCTTCTTATAACTGCATCCATCTAAATACTCTAAGTCCACATTAGCATAAAAAGTTCATAAGTACACTCTTACTAAAAACTTCCATGTTCTGTCAGCAATAAAGTTGAAGACTCAGATTATCCTGTAGACCAAAACAATCAAAATTTTCAAGGGTACTGATTTGTAATTCTGTCCCTGGCGGGCAGTAGGAGTGCCAAAGAGAACTTTCCTTCTAGAAATTATAAAATTCTCCTAATCCCTGGATATGGCAGTCTCTACATGGTCCATCCTTTCATCTCAACTCAGGGATCCACCCCATAATCAGCATCCAAACGCTGACACCATTGCATATACTAGCAAGATTTTATCGAAAGGACCCAGATGTAGCTGTCTCTTTTGAGACTATGCCGGGGCCTAGCAAACACATAAGTGGATGCTCACAGTCAGCTAATGGATGGATCACAGGGCTCCCAATGGAGGAGCTAGAGAAAGTAGCCAAGGAGCTAAAGGGATCTTCAACCCTATAGGTGGAACAACATTATGAACTAACCAGTACCCCGGAGCTCTTGACTCTAGCTGCATATGTATCAAAAGATGGCCTAGTCGGCCATCACTGGAAAGAGAGGCCCATTGGACATGCAAACTTTATATGCCCCAGTACAGGGGAATGCCAGGGCCAAAAAGGGGGAGTGGGTGGATAGGGGAGTGGGGGTGTGTGGGTATGGGGGGCTTTTGGTATAGCATTGGAAATGTAAATGAGCTAAATACCTAATAAAAAATGAAAGAAAAAAAAACAAAAAAAAAACCAAAAAACAACAAAAAAAAACAACAACAACAAAAAATTCTCCTAATCCAAATATGGATTTCTGAGTTTTCATGTCACTACATGAAGTAAGGAACCCCCAAATGATTAACCGAAAGATCACAAACATCTTAAGCTGCTGGATGTACTTCAAAGCTTCAGAGAAGAAATAATAGACAATAATGCAATTCTGTACTCATGGTATTCCTCTGCAACATACCTGTGTCCCGTGAGGAATCTAAAATAGTATTGGTTTCACTATTCCATCTGTCCTGTTCTCTTTTGATGTATTCCAGAAGTTCATTGCTTGGCCTACAATCTATAGACTTATTTGTCAACATTTCTTCCTTTAAGTTGAAATCCCTTTGCATGTTGCTGCAGTTATGGTGGTGGTTGAGAGTTTCATTGATTTCTTGTTTGTGTTGACTATACTGAAAAACTAAATTAATCACAGATATAAAATCAAAATGCTTATAAAAATACATATCAAAATTTAAGTTAGAGAAAAGGCTTCATGTGGAGAGCCGACACATATCATTACGTTTATTGGTATTTTAACATTTATAAATTAGCACTTCAATTAACTCACTATAGAAACAGATACTTCAATTTTTCTCTAAGTTAAGTTTACTGTAAAATAAATAAGAAAGTAAAATAAAATTATGGTTGAAGCAACTTCCATTCACTTCAACTTTACAGCACAAATTTACAGATAAATACCTAAATAAAATATTCAGTGAATACTTAGCGCACTATTGAAATCTGACCTAAAAAACACGTTAAGAAATCTCACAATTCTTCTTGGAGCATATGGAGTATAATATATCACATGCATAGTTATGTTTCAGCACAGCCTGAAAGTGATTCCCTGTGTTAATATAGAGAAATCCAGTTAAGTTTAACTTTAATGTCTCTGTACAGATGAACTCAGTATACATTGAAGAAATATTTAAAAAAAGGGAAGTCATCAATTCTTTCCACAGGGGTTTCTCAAAAAATGTTTACATTAGATGCACAATCACCTGAGCTCAAAAAGTAGACTATCACCCATTCCTCAGAAGGAACATGACCAAAAATGACAGAACAGGAGAACTCTCAGCAGCCCAAGAGCCAACAGATTAAGTATGATAGAGAACAGAACACTCCACTTTATTGGTAAAAAATATAACACCAGAGATTTTGACTCATTCCCTGATTATAGGTAGAATCATGGACAGTGTGTATAGCTGCATAGTTCATATCTAAAGCTTTAGGCAGAAGGAAAAGAAACATATCCCTCAATTACTCACTCTTTACTGCCAACACTGCAACTATTACCAGAAGAAGGAAACAGAGGATTCCAAGAGCTTTCACAATGAGTTGCCAGTATATTGAACACTCTTAAATTAAAAAAAAAAAAAAAGCACATCTCATTACTAATTATAATATTTTGTAGCATGGAAACAAGGGGAAATTTTGCACACGTGAATGATACAAACAGACTGAAAACATGCTCTCAATATTTTAGATTTCTACCTAAAATGCACCCATTGTAGAAATCCTATGTGTGTGAATTTCCAGAAATTTTTGAACTTATTTCAGGCTTGTCCTTGTATTGTGAATCCTCTTGACTCATCCTAGAATAAGCTGGTAGCAGGCATGTATCCTCACCCAGTTCTACATGAAGAAAGGTACATTCCATAGGAGACAAGATGGCATAGATACAATTTAAGTACAAGATGCCAAACTGGAGCATGCAGTCCACAAAGAACAATAACTGAGGATGGAGAGGAAGAAAGAGGGATGGATGTTCTTGAGAAGTGGTAGGGAACCATAGCTGCTCTGGAACTGGATACATCCTGATCCTTGAAAGGGCCTATAAGTCAACTATCTCTTTGTCCATTTATGTGTGTTTTTGCTCACTGTAATAGTAATATTTTGTTTTATGTAAGGCATTTGGAATCTGAAACTCTTGCCTTTTGCTACCACTACATCAAAGAAGAAAAAGATGTCAGCTTGGAACACACATGATATAGTTTAAAACGAGTAAAAAAAAAGATTAAAAAGTGAGATTTCTGCTTTTCCTTGATAAATCATATTTTCTTCGACATTTTCATGAACTTTCACTGGGCTTTACTGATTTCCATCCCCATAATCTTGCCATCTCCTCTTTTTTCATCTGAAACTATTTCCAGTAGGAGATTTCTTGTTCTGATAGACAACTGTTGTTGCCTGTTGCATTAGATGTTGGGGATATTTTAACAAGTTTCTTTGAGAGGGGAAAAATTGCAAAAGCTTTCTTGCCTGAGGAATTTGTTTCTCAAGAACATTTGGTGTATTTCCAAACTCTAGTTTTTCTGTTAGATTTAAATTTTTCAAAATACTTCTTGACTACTATAAATAATAAAATACCTCCTAATGGTTTTTCTTTTCTTCTTGATTCTAAGGAAAATTTTTTCTTACATATTTCCATTATTCTTCTCTATAATTTGATTTCTTTTGTAGCTGGCTAAAACTAAATGTAGAAGTGGGGCCATATATTATTCTTTATTTTTAAAAATTTAAACCTGATTGTTTATTTATAAAACTTATATTTGAACAATTTTGTACAGGATTACCATCCAGCTAATACTCTTTTCTTCTCTCCCATCCTTGTGCATAACCAAGCCCCGATGAGATGGACCAATATACTTTTAGGTAGAAACTAAGAGTACTTCTAATATTTAAAAGTTTAAAATACATTTTAAAAAATACATGTGCTATTAGATACTTTAAATACTTACTTCTGTTGCCAGCTTCTCTGGGCCCTTGAGTCTCCTCATGCCTTACTAGTTTCTGCAACCCTGAAGACTTATGAAGATTCACAGTTGAGTAAGTGACCTCCAGCTCACTCATCGTGGGAGTACAAGAAGTCTGTTCTCTGGTAAAATGGAGATTTCAGTGAATTTTAAGAAAAATGATAAAATGTTCACCTATGGGAACATAACTGGATATGATGATACAGAGAGATTAAAAAGGGTAGAGTCTGACTAACTCACTTAATAATCCAAATACCCTGACATGGACTGATCCCAATTTCCATCACAGGTAAGACTGTAGATTTCTGTTAAGTTTATATTTCTAATGGTAATAGCAATTATTGCTAAAAAATATGAAAAAGATTAAAACTTTACTAAATCACTCTACCATTGATAAAGCCTATTTTTTCAAACTATTCAGCACAGAAAAACACTAAAAAAATCATTGAAATATGTTTAAACAATCATTTCAAATAAAGACTCGAAATTTTAGGAATAAATACAAATGTTGTTTTAGAATTATTTATATATTTTGATAATACATAAATATTAATTTTTTCAGTCTTTTTATTTATGCATCATTCTCAGAGTTTCCCAAAAATTAATTGAAGATTAATACTGCAGGTGATCCAAGGCACATAAATATCTATTGGCTTGAAGCCCCAGTCAGCTGAGATGTCCAACCACTTCAACCAGCCATATCCTATACATTCTTATCCATGGTTGGACCTAGTAAGTGAATTCAACCAGATAAGTTCCTAATGAGTGGGATAAAACAGACTCAGAAAGAAAAATGTGGTATATTCTAACTCATCTCAGACTCTTGGCTCAAAGTTGTCACAAATGTTTTGTAAATTTTAGTAACTGCAGCAAACAGAAAGGTCATAAATGGGCATTGCCAGCTAGGGTCTGGGAGCAACAGAGAGAGCTATAGAGGATACAATGTGAACTTTTAATCTCACATCATTGTATGTACATGCCATGTCACATATAATAAATACTCACATGATGTTGCAAGAGGAGGTTATATAAAAATAAATTTTGCCTCTATGCAGTACACATTGGCTGATGCCCATGGATAATGTCTGATAGTAGACATCAATTTATTTGTAAATGGTATTTATAACTGATATTACCCATTACCTTTACATTAATAACTGAGCTGAGGGCCAGCAGATAACAAATACAAGATGCACATGTGAGAACATTCTTATCTAGTTTTTCAATTTATGAAGTTTTTAGAATTGATTCACAATTTTCTTTGACAAACCAAGAATCCTTCCATTACAGAATAATTTTTTGAAAATTCTTATTTATTATTATTGCTCTTCTGTTGGGTTAACTGAGGTGCACATGTACTGAAGACAATTTTATTAAGTGAGTCCTCCCACTCCACCTTCATGTGAAGTCCACGGATCACATTAGGTGGTCAGTCAGCCTTGTGTAGCAAGTACATTTACACACTGACCCGTTTTATCTGGATACTATTATTACATATTTCAGATGGATATTATATGAACATTTGATGCAGTTATAGAGTAATTAACTTCAGAGATTCCTCTACCTTAATTTCTTAGCTCACAAGTCACAGTATAGTCCTAAGAGAACAATTAGTGCAGAATAGCAGTTGTCACATTCTACCAGAGTTAACCTGATCTAACACAACCAAAAGTGCTTCCCCATCAATCCAGCTCTCACATCACACCACCTGAAAGTCTCTTGAGTATATTTGATCATTTAGTAGAAAAAATAGGCAGATACTTTTACCTGTGTCTCTACCGGAGTGATTCTGGTGGAGGGAAAATTTGTCTGAAAAGTTGGCGTTTTCTGGTCTATATCCCCTATGAGTTTCAAAATTGAAAGACAGAGCTAAATTTCCACCGAGTGATACTCAATCTCATGATTTTCTGCCCCTCCTTGTCAACAAAGCAAAAAGAGGAAATTGCTTATTGCAATCTAAAACAACATATAGTATTGGATGGACAAAACAAATGTGAATAATTTATATTTGAAGATAGAGAAGACACACACTCCTGCAGAGAGGGGAAAACATTGTCTTTAGCAAAACAAATAGGAAAAAGAGGGACTGAAGTTCATAGGCTAATTTTGTCATAAACTGTTTGAAATTTACTGTTATGTTACTATTTTTTAGTTACTCCTTGATTTTGAATTATGCTAATTGGAGCTAAGTATATATTAGGAATGCTTTTAAGCACTCACATTTGCACTGCTGAAGTCTTCCTTTTTCATTTTCTAGATCTTCAATCATAGATAATATTTCCTATGAACATTGATGTCATTCTGTATGGAGTGTTTTAATGCTGATGTTGTCATGGTGATGGGAAATCAAATCTAAGACAATGAACATGCTCAGCAAATATTATTTCCCTGAGCTAGAGACTCAGGACTTGGTTTTATTTTGTTCTGGTGTTTGTTTTTTTTTTCTGTTTTGTTTTGTTTGTTGTTGTTGTTTGAGATGTTTTATCTTACTATGTTAGCATAGGCTGACATTACACTCACATTCCTAAGTTCTCACTCCTTTCTGTCCTGGAATGATAGCTGTACACCATTTCACAAATGTATTCCAGGTTAACAAACAAATAACAAGCGATATATATATATATATATATATATATATATATATATATATATATATATATATATGTTAAAGCCATATATAATTACTACTTTCTTATGTACAGCATAAATTAATTAGCTAACCCACTACTACTGAATATCCTAGTTTTTTATATTAGTTTTGTTGTTGTTAGTTTAAAAATTATATGTGATATTCTTAGAACATACTAAGCAAGACATTTTATGCATGAAGTTCTCTGATTCATGGAGATATATTTTTAAAGAACTCTAATATAGGATATCAGATGACATCTAGTTTATTTCATTCTATTGGTAAATAGTGAAAATACTTACAGTTGATTTTTTAGAGAGTAGATGAGGTGATTTTTCTTCTATGAGTTTTGCCCTTTAGTTTGTGATGAAAATTGTTGGAAAGAAGCTGTTTCAGCAAAGACAGATTGAAAGTCCAGAGAAGAGAGGACTTTGTAGTTTTGTGGATCTAACAAGTAATTGTCTTACCAGATGCTAGGTTTAGCCCTATAAATAACCTGTGTCAGAACAAACATCCTGTCACTGGCAGATAAAAACTTCATAAAATCTATGAACCTACCAGACCACTACCTTCCACCAACATGAAGGCTAAGAATGTCCTCAGATGTCCTATAGAAAAGTTTTTCCCATATTGCTGCAACCTCCTCTCTGACATATCCACCAATTTATGCTGAAATTGGCTGGATTTATGATCTGGGTACTTTAAAACTCCAAAATTTCATGAAACTGCTTCCACATTGAAACATGGAGATATGATCACTCAAAATTGTTCCAGAATATACTTTTATTCCATATAAGGTGAAAGCTGTTTTTGTATCAATAGCCCTCCATTCAAAGCTCTTGCTATGCACATTACTAGTGAGGCTGCACATGCTGAATACTTCAGACACTTCACTGGGATTGAGGGTGCAGTTCAGTGTAGGGCTATGCTTGGCGTATACAATGCCTTAACCATATATCATACATTATCATTATTATAGTGATAATAATAATGATAATGATAATAATAATACAAATGAAAATGATAGTATCAAAAACACTGATATTAATAATAGAATAAAGAGAGGAGGTAAAACACTATTTGATTTCAATAGTCTGTTCCCGTGATAAAAATGTATAAGTCTCTCACTAAACTGCACTTTCATTTGATTGCAGTTTTTCTGACCAGCTGGCTTATTTTTGATGAAACAGTTTAAATTGTTCTTCAAATCAAGTGACAGTGGTTTTTCCAAGCACTGGGAAATGTAAGATGATTTGAGACTAGAAGAGGAACTGAAGATGCACTGAAAAGCCTGACTCTTAATACTGGTGTGTGTGTGTGTGTGTGTGTGTGTGTGTGTGTGTGTGTGTTGTGAAATAGAGCTTGAGTGCATGCTTGCCATGTAGTGCACATGGTGGTCAGAGGAAAACTGTGCAGAGTTATGGGGAGTTAGTTCTTTTCTTCTACCAAGTATTCCATGTATCAAATTTCGGGATATCATTAGCTTTGAGTGGCCAGTGCATTTACAATTTTTTTCTTCTTCCTTTTTTTTTTCTTCTTCTGCTTTTACACTTGGAGATATTTCAAAAGTCCAGTTTTTGGGTCTTTAAACCAAATATCTCTGAGTCAACATTAAAGTCTGCCATTATCTTGCATCCAAGGTCCCCTGAAAAAGATGGCAGATTATAAATTATCTCAAAAGTTTGATAAAAGTTCCTTGAATACAGTGTGGATGCTTCCATAATACCTTCAGCTAGTCTATTTTTCTCTACCCCTTTCCCATGAGAAATCCCTCTATATCTATACACACACCCACACCCACCCCCCCCCCACACACATGCACACACACACATGCACACACACACACACACACACACACACACACACACACACACACACACACAATCACACACACAGCCTTAGAGAATGTGGGAAAGGAGTAGCATCAGTGTTGAAGAAAGTGGTCCCAGTGTCCCTGTGCAAGCATATTCTTGTGCTGTCTCAGCTTTCCACATGAAAGACTCAGCCAACTTACTAAATGACACTTTATACCTAACACTGAGCCTATGCTTCAAATACATCATTAACACCTGCACAGGATATGGATACAATGAGAACTTAGAAGGGCCTGGGCCTTGTCTTCCCACAAGTCATGAGTCTGGAAAATGAGTAGACATGAGTGGAAACACCAACCCAGGCTCTTGTGATTCTTGTAAGTTCCATCATTCAAAAGTTCTTTGACCATACAAATTAGAGGAGACTTTTCTTTAAAAGGTTGCTTTGAAAGTTTAAAAAGATACACAAATAGCTTTTTTTTTTTTTTGTATTTTGTTATGTCTGAGACAGTGTTTCACTATTTAACCCTGTCTGGCCTGTACCTCACTATAGGCACCTGGTTTGCCTGAGTTTGTTTCCCAAGTTCTAGGCATAAGGTAAGAATCAACACATTCAGTTTCAAATAAAGTTTGTAATGATAATCTGGCAAGTGGGTAGAAAGATGCATTCAACATTGAACATTATTACTTGCAGTGCAACACTCCAATTTTTTAGCCTATAAACTGAGCAAAACACTGAGTCTTCAAGCCTGTTCTTTGCACATAGTCAGGAGTGTATCACCTACTTCCTAGGCTCGAATTATTGTAATCATGAGTATAGACAGAAGCTCATATGTTTCAAGAAAACTTTTTTTGAGCCTTCTAGTCACAAGAAGCTACTCTAAGACACAAAACAGGGTAGATTTTCTACCTGATCATTTCAAAGCGTGCAGGTGTTTTACAAGTTAGGACAGGGAGAGTGCTTGAGAAAAAGAGAGAAGCTGACACTTCTATAGCACTGCAACATTGTTGCTCTACAGAACATAGTCCTCCCTCATCCAAGAGTTTTATGTCACAGTGTCCATCCACAGAAATATTGATTGTGCTGAGACGTTCTTACATGATTTTCTCTGCTGAGAGTGTCTCATCCTTACATGGAGGCAAACCACATAGAGAGGGCACATTTATTTGTGCTTTATGCATATTGTTTGTCTCCTCTAACATCATGTGAAGACTGTGAGCACAAACTTCAGAGCTGTTTGTTCATTACTGTGACAATAGCATAATCAGGAGCTTAGAGACCTTCCAGTGTGCTCAATGAAGAAGGAGGGTAGTTAATAGAAACAGAACAGACAGGGAGTTTCTTTGTTTGTTTGTATATTTGTTTGTTTAAACAGATATAGGAGTATGTCCAAAACTGCATGGACAAAGAATAGTAGCTTCCTCTAAGCTCTGTACAACTGAGTTCTGAATTTACAGATGAATGTAAACTGTTAAGGAACATAATTGTCATAGACGGATATAGTGTCAGCAGTTGTAGTGAAATTGAGTGACATTTCAGTTTTGTGATTTTTATCAAAATGCAGCATAATACAGGAAGTATCGAACTCACATGACCAGCTAATAAACCAGAGGAGTGAGAAAGGACAAAACATTTTTGTTTTCTTAAGTTCGGTCTTCTAAATTCATTTTTGTTAAAAAAGCAAACAACAAACAAAACCACACATAAACACAAAAAATACATATATACAAATATACATACATATATATGCATATGTATTCATATATATTCATTTTCCTGGTTTTGTTGTAAAAGACTTTAGTTGTGAAACCACAATTGCCCAATCTTTTATGTTGAGACAGACACAATATCCATCCCACATTCAAACCTTCCAGTCAGGCTCTTGGACTGTAGAGCTATCATTGCACAGCAGCAAGCTGCTTTTCCTGTCCCAGTTTGAGGTGAGGAAAACCTGTTGTAGTCACCAGCCCACAGGAAAGGGCTGATCACTTGCTTCACTGGGAGGACTTGATTATCCTGATGCATCTGTCTTTTAAGGTACAACATTTACACCATGAAATATGGTAAACTTCACAGATCTTAGGAAAACCACAAACAGCTCTATTTTGAGATTTCCTGAGCTTGTATCCACTCTGTGCATTTATATTAACAGCCATTTTAACTTTCTGCCTCATATGCCAACACACATAACCCTGGATGGACTCAAGCACTGAGAGCAAGGAAATGAGGAAGATGATTCAGGAATGTAATAAACATGATAGCAGGGGCCCACAGAAGGGTTTCTTGTGGATATCAGAACTCTTTAATACCCAGGGATACAATTATTCCCTTTTGGAGAAGACAGTAAGGCAAAAATCCATAAGACCTTTGCCTCTTCAGTCCCTTTTTCTCTCACTGTGTCATACGTCAGAGCAGAGACTTTAATCCAGCTCCACTGCATCCTCTGTGGAGTCTTCAGGATCAGCTCATCTGCCTTAAAGCACTCATTTTCTTAAATTTTTCAGAGACTGGAACAGTTGGTCATCAATGGGAGGAGAGGCCTTTGGTCCTATGAAGGTTCTATGTCCATGTATGGGGGAATGCCAAGACCAGAAAGTAAGAGTGGGTGGGTTTTTGAGCAGGGCAAGAAGAAGGAAAGAGGGGGAGGGGTTTTTTGGAGGGGAAACTATGAAAGAAGATAACATTTGAAATGTAAATAAAGAAAATATTTAATAAAAATTATTATTTAAAAAAGATTTCCTTTCTAGGTTGGACTGCATAGTAAGTTGCAGGAGAGTTAAAAGAACAGTATAAGACTGTCACAAAACAATTTAAAATGATTTAAATGTCAATAGGAGTAAGAGAGAAATACACAAAACTATGCATTCACATATAAATGCAAACATCCATTAAATATATAGTCTGAATGCTTAGGAAGAAGGAAAGAATGTCACAATACACTTGTAGGGATAGGATATATATGGCATGGAGATGCCACTCATGAAGTTATAGCATCTGTGGTTGTTTGATTAGAGTGTGCACAATACTGACCTTATAGGCTCTCATTCATAGATAGGACCGACTAATAAGACTGCACAGGAAGTACTGCAAAGGAAGCTACTGTCTCTCAGTGGCATTTGGAGGAGAAGAAATCACTGTCTTCAGTTATGTAACCTCTCTTGAGCTACTCTCACTCCAGTTAACATGCTATTAACCCTGCACCTTTGAATGACCAAGGTTAAGTCCAGTGAGTCACAAACAAAACCAAAACCACAAAAGAGTCATGATACAGGGATGATGATTTCACAGGCATAGGGTCATTGGTGTGGGTAGGGATCAGATTCAGGGAGATAAATAGGACCCTAATGTATTAAATGGATTTGGGAAATTATCAAATACTAAATAATGTTGTATAAACACATTTTCAAAGCAGAGAAAGCTATATAAAATGGATAAGAAATATACCAACAACAGATGTGGTAAAGTATATTTAACAGTCAATCAAGAGTGAATACATTTTTCTATAGGTAGAGATGAAATATTGAACAGATAGGTAGATACAATTTCAGTTTATCTAAACAATAATATCCAGTTACATGTTATTGTAATAAAATACCTAATATTGGGCAATTTATGAAGAAATGGCTTCTATAAACTCACATTCTCAAAGGATGGAGATATATGACTGGAAAACAAATACCATAGCTATGGATGTTTACCAAAATAGATAGATCGTAGCTAGATAGCTGGATAGATACATAGATAGATAGATGATAGATAGATAGATAGATAGATAGATAGATAGATAGATAGATAGATAGAAAGATAGATCAATAGATAGATAGAGAGATAGAGAGATAGAGAGATAGAGAGATAGAGAGATAGAGAGATAGAGAGATAGATAAAGAGATAGATAGAGAGATAGATATATTGATTGAATTCCTTCCTTCTTTCCTTCCTTCCTTCCTTCCTTCCTTCCTTCCTTCCTTCCTTCCTTTCTTTCTTTCTTTCTTTCTTTCTTTCTTTCTTTCTTTCTTTCTTTCTTTCTTTCTGTCTCTCTCTCTTTCTTCCAATCCTTTCACCTTTCTTTCTCTCTCTCTTTCTCTCTTTCTCTATCTCTTTATTTCTTACTTTTTTCTTTTTTACTTTCTTTCTCTCACTCTTTCTTTCCTGTGTTCTTTTTTTATTAAATATAGTCTAATAAGAGTCAAATTGATAAAAGGAGACTTCAGTTGAGAAAATGCCTGTATCTGATTGTCTAGTATGCAAAAGATCATTAAGTACTTTTTGACTGATTATTTACTATTGCAAGTGCCATCCCTGGACAGCTGGAATAAGAAATCAGTCTGCACAAGATAGTGATTCTATTCCTTCATTATCTCTTCATCAGTGCCTGCCTCTGAGGTCATGTTTGATTTCCTCTCCTGACTACCATTCATAATGTACTGTAAGATATAAGATGGAATATACTCTTTACTCTCCCCTAAAATAAAGAAGAAAGAAAGAAAGAAAGAAAGAAAGAAAGAAAGAAAGAAAGAAAGAAAGGAAGGAAGAAAGAAAGAGAGAGAAATAAAGAAAGAGAGAGGAAAAAGGAAGGAAGAGAAAAAAGTAAGACTCAGTCTAGTTATTAAGGTTCTTTATTTACTTTTATTGGAGTTTATGCAAACAAATAAATCAGATTCATCCAAGCTTTGGGGGACCAGAGTAGATCTGTCCAGTCTCCACAAGGAAGGAAGATGTCCTCTGCTCTGTCATGTCATTTTTCAGAGAACATTCCCAAAATCTTCCAGATTGTCTCTCTCTTTGCACTGCAATAAGTCCAATGGTCAAAACACTTGTTTGTAAGGAATCATGAATTATTACAGGAAACAAATGAGAGTCAAAAAATTTCATTTTTTTTTTACCTTTTCCACTCATTGGAGAGTCAATGAGGGAATTTATCCAGTCTCTTACCACAAATACAGATGTATGATTTACCACAGTCCCCATTGTCTAGTCTTGTTTTAGATAACGACATACATAATCCATCTCTTATATTATATTTCGTTGTGTTCAAGGCACTGAAAAATAAAAATAACAAGGGGCAACTCTTTAACTTTGATCATTCACTGAAATGTCATGATTTAAAAAAATTCTATTCACTAAAGAAGACAGAATATTTAACCTATTAATCATAATTTTAGCACTGGAATATGTTTCTTTGTGTAAGTTCATTAAAATGAAGTGATATCTGTCACATACACACACAAAAATCCCCATCTTTTATTGTACTCGCAATTTTTTGTCAGTGAGAAAACTGACTTTCAATATTTCCAGGAAGTTATTTTATGCTGAACCTGCTCTCCCAATTGTTGATATAAATGCTAGGATAAAAGTAAAACCATATGTATATCACACAGAACACAGTCTTATATGCTCATGGTGTAAGGAGAAAGGGAAAATTTGAAACACAATCACAGATGAAAGCTTGTAACTATACTTTTGGATTGTTTTCCCCTCTCATTCCCTACATCCTAGCTAATGGACCTTCACAGAAACATGGCACTTTGCAGGATGATACATTACAAGACATAAATAACGTTTTAATTTTGTTTAGATGCTGCAAGATAAAAAAAATAATTAGAACCGAGAGCAAATTAGGCCATATGCTGACACAGAAGGACTGTGAGTTCTCAGACAGCCTTGGCTATGTAGAATAAGTAGAAGTCAAAGCATAAGTATTTAATAAATAAGATCTTCTTTTATAAACCAATATACATCATATTTCTACTCAGGCTGATATATTAGCAGGGGTTGGATCAAACCTCACATTTTCAGAGAAGTAATGCAGCCATTGTTTTTCCCTAATAGAGAAATCTGACTAAAGAACACACTCAAAATGAAGATCTTCAATGTTAGATTTATCTAGGACTAGTGGACACAATTGTAGTCCCAGGATTTTAGAATTGAAGGTAGGAGGATTCAAGGTTCAGTGCTAACCTTCCATATACAGGGAGCTTTAGGCTTATCTCAGTTAATGACACTCTTCCAAAGAAGGGAAGAAAATGAAAGCCACCATTACTACATGGGAATGAGATTTCAAAGGGACCAGTCGTTAGCAAAATATATCACTCTCTTTGAACTTTGGGTTTAAGATGAGGAGAAATTGAATATTGATACTTAACATAATTAGGGATGTAAAAGTAATAAGAAATAAAATTTAAACCAAGTGTTGTTTTGAGCATAGGCATAGCAGGTAAAATACATTAGGAATGGATATGCACATGAAATAGTTATAAGACAATCTGGTAGGCACAGTTAAGGAATCATGTGTGAATGTTGAGTAAAGGCAAAACTAAGAAAGAACCAGAAGATTGCAGTTCATAAAAGATAATGACTAAAAAGAATTAAAATTTATATGCACACAGTGATTCAGACATGAATTCACATGACAAGTTTTATAAATTTCAAATATTCATAATTATCAAAATTTGGAAACATGTGTTCATATGTGATAGAAGAACATTGTGGAATATTAGTGCAATACAAAAGTGCTTTGTGTCTGGCATTGATGGCTCACTTCTTTAATCCCAGCACTCGGGAGGCAGAGGGAGGCAGATTTCTGATTTCTAGACCAGCCTGGTGTACAGAATGAGTTCCAGGAAGGCCAGGGCTACACAGAGAAACACTGTCTCAGAAATAAAAAGTGTTTTGTAAGACTGAGAACACTGACCTAAGAAAAAAAATCTTGAGTTAGCTAAAACATCATAGAAAAAATGATAACCGTGGAAGATGCAGAGAAATAGAAGCAAACACAAATCTGTACATAGTACAGAATGCGCTGCACTAGGCCTTACTCAGTTACAGTACAAGAAAGCACATGCCTGCTTGCCTGGGATCAGATGAGGGTGCAGAAAAGAAATTTGGAAGGTGAAAAAATTGCTCTGTTTTAGTTTGATGGTGTCTATTACTGTGATGAAACACCATGACCCAAGCAATTTGGGAAAAGAAAGGATTTGTTTTGCTTAAACTTCCACATTATTGCCCATCGTTGAGGAACTTTCTCAATTTCTTCCTCTCAGGTGACTTCTATCAAGTGGATATAAAACTAGTTTGTAGAATGGTGCTGAAAATATGTGCATAATTATAAAAACTCATATTTTCATGACTTCCAGTGGATGCATTTATATGCAGACTCAACTTCAAGGCTTGGATTTTTGAATTTAATTGTCAGACAATGAGCCAAACTATTTCACAACTTAAGGACATTACATGTGAATCCACTGTATGATTCTGAATTTAAAGATATATTGATAGTGGTACGATCCAGAACACTAACCATTGCAAATAATGTGGGTTATGGACAAAAACTTATTACTGGATACATATTGAATAATTGAGGCTTAGTAGGATGCTACACATTATATTGCTTCACCCTTGAAAGTATTTCTGTTCTAGACAGCTTTAGTATTATTATCATTATCATCATTATTATTAGGCTTCCTAAGACATAGAATCTAACTCTGTAGCACACGGTGACATCAAACATACTATGAAACCTAGGCTGCCCACAAATTCATACACTTGTATGATTGTAAGTCTTGAGCTTACATAAGCAGCTGGCTACAGAGAATGTATCTGTGAGATTTCAACTTTTATCAAATGAATACAAAAGAGATTGGATGTGTGTAGAATACAAAAGTTTGTATAAGAAGCTATAACTGCTCAAGCAACTAATCATTAATTCTAAACACATATCTTACAGCAAATAAATGAATTTTAAATGTATACATTATACTATGTATAAAAGGTAACAAACACTAACCCAACTAACGTATAGAAACCTAAAATTACTTATTAGCAATTAAGTGTGCTGTCAAAGCAGTGGATTTTTAAATGGTTGATCCTAGTGAAAACAAGCTGTGTATTATTTTTCAGGATTATATATTTGTTTCTGTGTCACTTGAGAAACAGAGAATGAATCCTCAGAACGTGAGCAATGACATCCATTCTACAGATGAAGCTGCTATTTGTACCAGGGGAAAACAAAATAAAAACAGACAACAGAATTAAAAACTTTCACATGCAAAATAGGCATGATGGACATCTTTCAAGTGAAAATAGATAACAAGATACCCCTGTCCATAGTCCCAACATCAGAGAAATGCAGACATGTGGATAATGAATTCAAGGACAGGCAGGATAAGATGAACCCTTAACACAAAAATAACAACAAAATAATAAAAATTACATTTATTTTTAAATTATATTAAAACATCTTAACATATAAATACTTAGGAAAGTTATTAAAGGATACACAGAATTATAAGGTGATTTCTTAAAATTTGTCTTTGTAAAAGGAAATTGACCATCAGCAAAACAGCTAAAAACATGCCTGGCTGTGTAGAAGGTCTTATGGAAACCCAAGAGTTATAAGCTTATAGTTGACCAACACAAAACACATTCCATGTGTTCTTAATGATTTGGAGGTTTATGTTTTGTTGTTGTTGTTGTTCTTTAATTTGGGTTTTCTTTAATGTGGTTTGTCTGTGTGTTTCTTTGTTTGTTTGTTGGGGGCACATTTTTTTTTTCTTATTGGGCTTTTGTTTCCTTGATTGATTGATTTTATTTATTTTTTTGTTTTTTATTTTTGTTATTTTTGCTTGGGGGAGAGGGAGAAGTAACATGAATTTGAGTTGGTAGGAAGGTAGGACTGTACAAGGTGTATTTTGAGGGAAAAGTACAGGATCAAAATATATTATATGAAAAAAGTAACTAAAAATAAAATTTTGACAAGCAGCTAAAAGAGTAGGATGCAGATACTAACACCCAAGCAATAGATAGAAGCCAAGGACCTTTGAGGTGGAATTAGGGAAAAGCTGGAAGAATCTGAGGCCAACCACCTAACTAACCTCGATCCTTGAGATCACTCAGTCACTGAGACAACAACCATTCAGCATAAATAAGCTGTTCTGAAGCCCCCTACAAATATACAGCAGAAGCTGCCTGGTCTGACCTCAGTGAGGGAAAATGCACCTAACCCTAGAAAGACAAGAGGACCCAAATAGTAAGAAGGTCTGGTGATGTAAGTGGGGTGGGTGTGGACATCCTCTTGGAGACTGTGGGAGGAGGTGTGGCATGAGGAGCAGCCAGATGGCAGATCAGGAGGGGCATAAAGACTGGACTGTAAAAATTGATTCGAGAATCAGAAAGAAAGAAAGAAAGAAAGAAAGAAAGAAAGAAAGAAAGAAAGAAAGAAAGAAAGAAAGAAAGAAAGAAAGAAGAGAAAGAAAGAAAGAAAGAAAGAAAGAAAGAAAGATGAGAGAGTCATAAATAAATAAATAAATAAATAAATAAATAAATAAATGATTTAACTTCAAAGAAGAGTTACAGCTCCGGAAGATATGATTTTAAAAGAAAACCAAAGTGCAAAGCCTAGGATTCCTCCAGAGGTTTGACTTACTAGTCAGAGAGACAATAGGGGTCTCCTACATAGCAAAGGTTATTGTTACTCTCTTTGGTTACTTCACATAACTATATGGTAAGGCCTTATTGCTGAATATTTTCCACACATTAACATCGAAACATAGATAAATTAACCTCAAGCCAATAAGGAAATGTCTTCACCAGGGATGGCTTTCTACAGGTTATTAGGTGCTTTGCATTTTGCAGGAAAGGAAATTTATGAATAATCCTATCGTGCACTGGACACTGCATCCTGAAATGCTGATCTGCTGCAGAACAGGCAGATGTGCCCAGTGTTACTATTGTTACAGGATAAATAGATGCTTTCTTATTGGAGCTGTGGACTTTACCACAGGAAAACATGTTTGGTTTTGGAATTCAAATCAAAAGTTTGAGATTGGGAAGTTCATAGAACCTAGGTTGCAATTAGCTACAGTACTCTGCTATGTACTCAGGAATTAAATTGTATTTTTTTTTTCCATTAAATAAATTTACTGTTAAAATAATGTAACTCCAAATACAACTGTTGAATTTGCATTGAGTTGTAATGACAATTCATGTTTCAATTGAAATGTCAGGGCTCACTGGACACTGTTACAAAACAATAAGCCTTTGTTCACTTTTCAATGGTCAGTTGTATTAGAGTCCAACAAGTACCTGTGAACTGGATCTCTGTGGGACCCCAAATCGATAAAGGTAAGTCTGTTTTCAAAATCTACTGCAGCCATTCTAGAAACCCTGATCAAGGTTTAATAGATGCACAAGGACAAATAAGGACCCTTATGGTCTTTAACATCTGATTGGCTGAGGAGACAGTTAAAGCTGAGCCAGTGCTAATCAGAGCGTGGGATTACTGATGGAAAAAATAAGCGACTAAGCAATCCAACAGCAGTAGAGGACAAAGCACCTTCACAGTCACCAGCAGCAACAGTCACACTGGATGGCACACAGCAACCATCCACAGGTGACACAAATACCCCAAAGCATCAATAGTTTTACCCAGAGAGTGGCAACTGGATTGCACGGGCAGGCCCTAATTCTACAAAGCATAGAGTGGGAGCTTTAAAACACCTCTCACGGTGTACAGAAACACCTAGAAGGCTTCCCAGGTGACGCTGGCTTGTCTTGTGGAAGCTAAGGAGCAGAAAGGCATTGGTTACTGTTGCTGACACAGCTTAAAAGAACCGGCAAGTTACAAGATAAAAGAAATAAACCTAAAACAAAACAAAAATGTAGCTCTGTGTGAAAAGTAAAAAAACAAGGCAAAGTAAAATAAGTAATAGCTAAAGAAATAGTGGGTTGTTGGGGTCAACCATATTTTTAAGGCATGTTAGTACAAACTTTCATTTATCTAGTTCCAGGCTTTAAAGAAATATTGATGGGCCAGCTCTCCTCTGTACCCTGCCATTTCATGTGCTGACAAGTGTCATTTTCCTGTCCTTCAGTTTTTATTCCCATCTTGGCAAACATCATGCACAACTATCAGTCAGACATGCACTAGAGGAACAGGGAGAGGGGGTGGCACAATTTGGCCTGGGGAAGTGATGCCCTGTCACTATGAAGGGCTGGTGTAAATACTGCCTGCCCAAATGCCTGGCAAACGCTCCCACTTCACACCTTGACAGGCTTTCTCAGGCTTCACACCCTTTACATGTTTTCATGGGCCATCAATAACATAAAGCTTCTAATAAACAATATCATAAATTGCTAATCACCATGGGATTCTAAAAAATAGAATGAGTAGGACTAGATAAAGTCCTTAGAGGTTTCACACTATTATTTGTACTTCAGCAGACAAAACATACTTCTTGAATTCAATTTTTTGATATGTCTGTGTCAAAATCAACTTTTACATAATAGACTTGTTTTCAAGAAAACTGTTATGGATTTATGTTGTATAAAATGTCGTACTTCCTAAGTGGAGAAAATGGTGCTGAAGACCATGAAGTTAAATTGCCTTCTTAACCTTCATAGTTTGGGCCTAAACCTGGGTTTCTCTCAACCTCCATCAAAGCAGATTCTTTAACAGTGGGTAGAAGTCAGTGAAGAGAGGAGGAAATTGGTCAAAATGCTTAGGAGAAGCATTTTGTGCTCAGCCCTAAAGAAGACATCTACATCAACTTCTTCCCCTCCATACTATCAGCAAGGCTCAGGGAACAACATCAAAGAGGAAATAGAATGTAGGCACCAGAGAAGGGAAAAGGCTCTGTTAAATGCAGTCTCTGGACAAGATGATTTCCATAAAGATGGGCACGACATGTTACATCTTGACTAACAAGTTTTCTAAGTTGATAAAGGCTGGAAAGAAGAGATTCATTCCTTTTTTATAATATATCCACTGCTGAGTTGCTTTGCTCCAGTGCATGACCTATAACCATGCACTATAATTACAAGACATGAGTTAGCAGGGCACATGTTAGAGCTGATGCAGAGGTAGCCATTAGGGCAAAGTGGGGATGACACGATCCCATTTTATTTTATATATGTGAAGTACTGAAGAAAAACAAATAATATTAACAAAGAGAATCAGTGAAGAGTTTTCTACAATATTATAAATAAACATAAAACTTGGAGTCTGCAAAAAACCTGGAAATGGAAGGGAGGCATACATATGTATGTATACATAAACATTTCTTATATTTTTAAGTAATCAATAATTATGTAATTGAACAACAATAGAAGTGTCACATGAATGTCTGAAAGACTCAATGTATCTGTCATGATCATTCAATCACTTCACATCATCTCAAGTTGTTTACTTTCTAGGGGCCTTTGCAACTTAGAAGACAAAGACCTGAGATGTATGCAGTATTAAGTCTCTTTTGGTTATCTCCTAGACTATACATCTTCCCACGGTAATGCTTGTTCAGACTCTGTCTTATGCTACTTGTCCTTAGCCCTGAGCTCCATTGAAAATGAGGAAAGCCATGTGAAATGAGAGAAAAGGCTTTGCACACAATCCTCCCAATTCACACACCAGTGTTAGAGTCTGAAAGGCTCAGAAACTCACAGTTTAGATGGGCCATTGTCAATCCATACCCAATCTTTTCTCTTATTGTCATATGAAAATCCAATCCAGGAAATGCCTGAAGGAGCCAGGTTCTGAAGGAACTTCTGTAATGGAAACAACAGACCTTACAATAAAATTTCTATCTGATTAGAGAGAACAAGAAGGGAAATTTCCCAGCATTCCCGTGTCATTCTCTGCTGTCCTATCCTTCCACTGCTCAGTTTCACTGTGTTCATTTTCTAAAGTGGATTCCTACTAAAGCACATTTAAATCAAAACTCTGTCAGTTCAATGAGTTATTTAAAATAAAACCTCCAGGTGTCCTGAGATACTGTGTTTATGGCATTATTTGTGACTATGTTTCTTAGACCTAGACTCTCTACAAACCTAGCCTATCCTTGAACACATAATCTTCCTGCTCAAGGCCCATAAAAATTTATAGATCATTAAAGAACTTCTAATACTCTATGAAATTAGTTAAATGTGAATTCTGGAGTACTTCATAAGAATTTGCAAAGTGTTCGTTTGGGAATTAATGCCCTGTCTTCAAAGAAGATTTATAAAGATGAACATTGCTCTGTAAAACACTGTGCATTAAGATCCATGCTCCGGGAAGGATGCAGAAGTGACAGTACTGAGGATATATGGAGATATTTGCCAGTATTTAGTGTATTTTACATGTGACACTTGAACGACTTTATGCCTAATTAATTGAGTAATTATATTTTAAAATATGAATGTGTTTAAATTTAAATGTTCTCTCTCTCTCTCTCTCTCTCTCTCTCTCTCTCTCTCTCTCTCTTTGTGTGTGTGTGTGTGTGTGTGTGTGTGTGTGTGTGTGTGTGCTTCTGTGTGATTTCCTCATTTTTGCTGGTATGAATTTACTTATCTACTGTGTTTTCCTGTATACCATTATTTATCATGTTAGGTTGAATTTTTCCTTCTTGTATTTTCTATATAGCTGGATTTGTGGATAGATATCGTTTGAATTTGGATTTGTCTTAAAATATTTTCTTTTCTACATCTATGGTGATTGAGAGTTTTACTGGGTACAATAGGCTACATTGTCAATTACGGTTTGTCATAAGTTGGAAGAAATCTGCCCAGACTATTTTCACTTTTTGAGTCTATGGAGAAGTTGGGTAAAATTCTGGTCGTTATGCCTTTGTATGTTAGCTACCATTTTTACCTTGTTGCTTTTAATATTCTTTCTTTCCTCTGGAGATTTTGTATTTTGATTATTATATGATGGGAGGATTTTCTTTTCTGGCCCAGTCTAATTGGGGTTCTAAAACCTTCTATGTTTATTGGCATCTCTTTCTTTAGGTTTGGAATGTTTGCTTCTATGATTTTGTTGAAAATATTTGTGAATTTAGAATTGGGCTCTTTAACTTCCTCTATTCCTATTAATTCTAGGATAGATATTTTCAAGGTATCCCAGATTTCCTGGTTGTTTTGTGTCATGAATTTTTTATATTTAGCATTTTCTTTGACTAAAGAATCAATTTCTTCTGTTGTATCTTCTACACCTCAACTAAACAGAGAATTCTCAACAGAGGAGTCTCAAATAGATGAGAAGCACATGAATAAAGGCTCAAAATATTTACCCATCTGGGAAATACAAATTAGAATAACTTTGAGATGCTATCTTACACCAATCAGAATGACTATGATAAAAAACAAGTGATAGCTCATGCTGGCAAGAATGTGGGGCAAGAGGAACACTCCTCCATTTCTAATGGGAGAGAAAATTGCACCACCACTTTGGAAGTGCTTTTGTTGGTTTCTGATAAAACTAGCAATATTTCTACCCCAAGACCCAGTTTATCCTGGGCATATATCCAAATTAAACAGGAAATGTCAGAATCTTGGAAATTTTGTTTTCTTTAAATTGTCATTTCTAATGATGGATATCTTTTTTACAGAACATAATGATACTGTATAGTAATGATTATGGATAGTTTCAGTGAAAATAACCCTGGGACTCACAGGTCAAACTATATAATCCCACATTTCTCATATAATCCCATTTTGCAAACAGGCCCAGGGCTCAGCTACTTTCCCTGTTTCCATCTGATTTCTCATCTAAGACTGCCTCACTTCCATGTTCCACGATTAAACCCTAGACAGAGGGGGTTTTCTTAGCACTCTAAGGAGATAAATGACTGTCAACAATAGAATATGCTGTACCAAAGGATTAAACTTCATCTGGGAAAGACATGCTTTCTGAGGGACTCTCTTGTAGACTCCTGAGAAAGGGAGGAACCTGAAAGATAGAAGTGTTTCTATACAAACCAGTCTCTACTTTACAGTTTTGTTCACATTACAGGAAAACAATATACAAATGTTAAAAAAAAAAACAAAGAAAACTGAATTCAGTATCTCATTATTCAGGGTTAGAGACTGGGTCTAAGAGAATAAAAGGCCAAGTAAGAGTCTGCAGTACCAGTTCATCCTCATCGTCTATCTTCAGAAGGGATAAGCTGGAAATCTGGCAGGTCTGTTTACATCCACTCCACGTTTTTCTGTCCATGACGAAATAATAACATTTTATACCATAACAGAACCAATATTTTTCAAAACCTCTGCCTGCAACACAGAAGGTAAATGGTTAAATGTATTGTTTTCTGGTGTTCTGTTATCAGAACAATATATTTATTAAGCCTTTGGAAAACAGTAAAATTTCACATGGCACAGAAATTGAAATTTTCTGATGCCCGTAGACCCCTGCATCACCATGCTAGGCTGATTCATTTCCCTATAAAGGACAAAGAGTTTTCTTTTGTGTGTATGTCCTACATTTTCTCTACTGATTCATTCATTATTGACACCAGAAATATTTCTATATCTCTATAATATTACCAATGGTCTTGCGAAGATCAGATGTGCCAGTACAGGGGAATGCCAGGGTCAGGAAGCAGGAGTGTGTGGGTTGGGGAGTAGGGTGGGGGAGAGCATAGGAGGCTTTGGGGATAGCATTTGAAATATAAATGAATAAATTATCAAATAAAAAAAGAAAAGAGAATACAGGGAATTATGTGACCCAGGCTGACTTTAACCTTACTATATAGCTAAGATAATCCTGTACTCACCCTTCCCCTCTGCCTTGGAGATGGGTCTTTTGTTAACACCTATAGAAATTAAAGTGTAAATGATATGAAGAAAATATAGAGAGAAATAAGAGACATATGAAAGAGGTTTTGGTGTTGATTGGCTCTTCTCCTGATTATGTTGATGTCTTCAGTGTTGTGCCCATATGTTCAAATGTTAAAGTTGAATACATTGAAATGCATGAAATTTGGGTTGCAAGATCACCTCAATATGAATATTTTGTTTAGAGAGGGACTGGGAATGTCCACATTCTATTAAGTAACTCTATTTCCAACCTTCATTTTTCTCTCAGGCTGGCCTGGAATTTTCCGGGATGTCCTAATATTTCTGAATGTTAGAATCCTCCTTCTTCAACCTCATAATTATAGAAATTATTTCATTATTTTTCTTTACAAATAATTAAGTGGTTTTTAATTAATGTGACAAAAACTTTTTCATGGGTCTAGAATACTTCAAAGGTTCCTTTGGAGTTTTTTTTTTTTCCTGTAACAAATTTTATAATGTAGCATTTTTAAATATATGAATCCCAACACAATGAGAATCATCTTATCCTACTATCACAGAGTGCTGGTATTATATACAAGAGCTCTTTGTTATCTCCAAATCTTCTAAAAATAACTAATGATGATTGCTAAACTGTGTCAGTTAAAATAAAATGACAAGTCACACTGAAGTTTAAGAAAAGTTCCTGTGACAATTAATCTTCTTATCTTACCAGCCTCAAGTACACTGTCATTGACAGAGTTGCAATGTGCACAAACAATGGGGAACCTTACTTGTCTTCACCAGGGATGGTCCCTTATTTACGATCAGTCCAACTCTCTCAAGGCATGTCATATGGAAAACATAGTCTCTCTCTCTCTCTCTCTCTCTCTCTCTCTCTCTCTCTCTCTCTCTCTCTCTCTCTCTCTCATATGCACACACACACATACACACACCCACACACCCACAAATTGTTCTTAAAAGTTCATCCAATAAATGCTCTAATCTACTTTAGTGTAATAGTTCATAAATACACACTAAAAACCTCCATATTCTGTCAGCAACAAAGTTGGAGATGTTCCCATGGACCAAAACAATTAAAAAATTTCAGCGGTACTGATTTTTTAATTTTCTCACCATAGGAGAGTAGGAGTGCAAAACAGAACCTGACTTTTAGAAACTATAAGGTTCTCCTAATCCAAAGATGGACTTCTGAGTTCCCAGATCTCTACATGAAATGAGGAACCCCCAAATGAACCCAAAGATCACCAGTGTCTTAAGCTGCTGGTTAGACTTCAAAGCTTCCAGAGAACAAATAAAAGTTAATGATAAAATTCTGTATTCATGGTCTTCCTATGCAACATACCTGTGTGCTGTGAGGAATCTGTAAAAGTCTTGGTTTCACGGTACCATCTGTTCTGTTCCTTGTTGAGGGATTCCAGAAGATCAGTGCCTGGCCTACACTCTATAGACTTATTTCTCAGCAGTTCATCCTTCAAGTTGATGTCACTTTGCGTGGTGGTGCTGCACTTATCTTGGCAGTTTAGAGTTTCCTGCAGTTCATGTTTTTGTTAACTATTCTGAAAAACTAAGTTAGTCACAGTTATAATATCAAAAATGCTTATAAGAAGTGTATACTGAAATTTAAGTTTAGAGTAAAAGCTTCATTTTGACACCCAAGAGATACCATTACTTTCACTGGTACATTAACATTTATTAATTAGCACTTCAATTAAGTCACTATAAAAACAGATACTAAGTTAAGTTTACTGTAAAACAAATCATATAGCTGTATAAAATTATGGTGGAAGTATCTATTATTCACTGCATATTTGCAGCACAAATTTACAAATAATTACCTAAGTAAAATATTCAGTGAATACATAACACACTATGAAAATGTGAACTAATAAAACACATTAAGAAATGGCACAATTCTTATTGGAGCATATGTAATGCAATATATCCACATACAAAATTATGTTTTAGCAGAACCTGAAAGTGATTTCCTCTGTTAGTGTAGAGAAATTCAATTAAGTTTAACCTTTAATTTCTCTGTACAGATGACATCTTCTTACTTAAGCATGACCTCAATATATATTGAAGAATTATAAAAAGAAGGCCATCAATTCTTTGCACAGCTCTTTCTCAAAAAATGTTTACATTGGATCCACAATCACCTGAGCTCACAAAGTAGACTATCACCGAGTCCTCAGAAGGGCCATGACCAAAAATGAGAATGAACAGTGGAACTGGCAACATCCACAGAGCTAACAGATTAAGTAAAATGGAGAACAGAACACTGCATTTTGTCAGGAAAAAAAATATAATAACTCCAGAGATTCTGACTCATCCCCTGATTGTAGGCAGAATAATGTACAACATTATTCTGCCTAGTTCACCTCTAAAGCTATTCTTTAGGCAGAAGGTCAAAGAAGGTGTATCTCAATTACTCACTGTTTGTCACAAGCACTGAGACAATTACCAGTCGAAGGGAAATGAGGATCCCGAGAGCTATCACAATGAGCTGCAAGGGAACTGAACACACTTAAATCATCAAAACAAAGCAAGAAAATCTCTATTAATAGACCACATCTCAAAATTACAATTTGTGTAGCATGGAAACAAGGGAAAATTTTGCACAAGTCTATCATATGAACTGACTAAAAAATACACTCAAAATTGCAGATTTTGACCTAAAATATACAGACTCTAGAAAACCTACAAATATGAAGTTTCAGAAAATTTTGAACCAGGCCTTGGCCTTGTACAATGAATCCTCCTGACCCAGCTTAGAAGGAGCTAGATGACAGGCATGTGCCCTCACCCAATTCTATAGGAACAAAAGTGCATTCTACAGAAGGCACTCAAGGTATGGATACTATCCAAGTATAAGATATCAAGCAAGGGCATGTAGTCCAACTACTAACTACTAAATACTAAATATTTTGGTGTATCTAAGGCATTTAGAATCTGAAACTCATGCCTTTGTTTACCATTATATCAAAAAAGAAAAAGATTTCATCTTGGAGCACAGCTATGGCAATGTGTATAGAGCAACTAAAATGGATAAAATTTGACATTACCTCAGTTTCAGTAATAAACAAAATGATTCTTGATATTTTTGGGAACTCAAACTGGGGTTTGCTCATTCCAACACAGACTAATCCTCTTATCCCCTCTCTCTTCATCTGCAACTTTATTCTCAGGAAGAAACTTCCTCTTCTGTTCTGACAACAGTTTTTGCTTAGTTACATTAAATATTTTGATATTTATGACTATTAAAATACTTTCCTCAAGAATAAAAGCATTGTTTCTAATGCATATGCTTCATTTCCTTAGGATTTTGTTTGCCTTTTCAGAACCTAGTTTGTCTGTTAGGTTGAAAGTTTGGATGTTAATAACAATTAAAACACTTTCTTCTTAGGCTGGCGTGGTGGCTCATGCCTTTAATCCCAGCACTTGGGAGGCAGAGACAGGGGGATTTCTGAGTCCTAAGGCTAGCCTGTTCTACAAGAGTGAATTCCATGACAGCCAGGCGATACAGAGAAACCCTGTCTCAAAAAAAAAAAAAAAAAAAAAAACAACCAAAACCAAACCAAACCAAAAAACCACTTTCTTCTTGCATGAGAGTATTGTTTCTTTTCTTTTCTTTTCTTTTCTTTTCTTTTCTTTTCTTTTCTTTTCTTTTCTTTTCTTTTCTTTTCTTTTCTCTTCTCTTCTCTTCTCTTCTCTTCTCTTCTCTTCTCTTCTTTTCTTTTCTTTTCTTTTATCTTTTTTTTTTCTGGTGGGGTTAGGGGAAGGTTTCAAGATAGGGTTTCTCTGTGTAGCCCTGGGTATCCAGGAACTCACTCTGTAGACCAGGCTGGCCTCAATCTTAGAAATCAACCTCCCTCTGTCTCCCAACTGTTAGGATTAAAGGCATGGACCACCACTGCCAGATTAAAGTGTTGTTTCTAATGCATAAATGCTTCATGTCCTTAGGAGTTCATTTCTCTAAAACATTTCATGGTTTTTTAAACACTAGTTTTTATGTTAGCTTTAAAGATTTCAGAATTCTTCTTGACTAGACTAAATACTACTACTACTACTACTACTACTACTACTACTACTACTACTACTACTACTACTAGTGTCCTAATGGTTTAATCTATCCTTGATTCTCAAGTAATTTCATTTTTTTTTCAGATTCCCATTATTCTACTCAGTATATATGATTTATTCCCTTACCAATAATCATCTAAAAACCAGAAAGGTTATATTTTTCTTTCTGTTTTTTTTTTAATTTTAAAACTTGATTGCTTTATTTTTTCATCTTAATTTTGACCAATTTTGTAGCTAATTACCCTCCAACTAACACTCTTTTCTTCTCTCTCACCCTTATGCATAACTAATCCCAGATGAAATGGAACACTATACATTTCAAAAAAAAAAAAAAAAAGGTAGTGGAATATTTTTAAATTGCTAAAAATTTAAAGTACAATTTTTTAAAAAGTGTTTTTAGACACTTAAGGCACTTACCTCTGAGGCCAGCTTTTCGAGGCTTCCCTGTCTCCTCAAGCCTCACCCGGTTCTGCAACCCTGAAGACTTATGGAATCTCACAGCTGAGAAAGTGACCTCCTGCTCACTCATCTTGGGAGGATGTAGAGTATGTTTTCTTTTAAAATATGTCCTTGAGTGATTTCTAAAGAAAACATTAAAGTGCCAACCTATTGGAATGCACCTGGATCTGATGATACAGAAGGTTGGGAAAGGGTGGGGTTTGATTTACTCCTTAATCATCCAAACACTGCAACATGGACTGACCTCGATTTCCATTACATGTGAGAAACATTTGCCGATTTGAGTTAAAATTGTTTATATTTCGTGTCTTTGTTTTCCTTTTTTTTAATTAGGTATTTTCTTCATTTACATTTCCAGTGTTATTCCAAAAGTCCCCCATACCCTCCTATCCCCCACGCCCCTACGCACTCACTCCCACTTCTTGGCCCTAGTGTTCCCCTGTGCTGAGGCATATAAAGTTTGCATGACCAATGGACCTCTCTTTCCACTGATGACCGATTATATTTCTAATAGTAACAGCAATTTCTAGGAAATACGGAAGAATTAAAATTTACTTCTATGGCAATATACTTATGGACACAGCCTGTTTGATCAAAATATTCAGCACATAAAAATGTTAGGTAAAAGTGCTACCACTGAAAATCATTGAAAAAAAATAAACAATCTCTTCAAATAACAGAGTCAATGATTTAGGAATAAATAAAAAATGTTGCTTTAAAATTATTTACACATTTGATAAACAAATAATAATAAATGATATTTCAGCCTTTTTAAATACACGACTCTCATAGTTTTCCAGACATTACTGCAGGTAACTCAAGACACATAAATATCTCTTGGTTTGAAGCCCCAGCCAGCTGAGATGTCCAACGTCTCCACCAGGCCACAGTCTACACATTCATCTCCATGCTTGGACTAGGTAAGTGGATTCAAAAAGATCCTACTGAGTGGGATAATTCAGGCCAAGCAAGGCAATCTGAGGCTTCTGGCTCAAAGTCTTCAGAAATGATTTGTTATCTTTAGTAACTGAAGCAACCAGGAAAGTAGAAAGGGAACTTTGCCAGTGGGGTCCCATGAGCAATAGAAAAAGGCATAGAGGATACAATACAACTTTTCAATCTTAAATCTACACAGTCATGTCACATAAAACAAACTCATACCTAATGTTGCAAGAGGAAGTTATATGAAAAAAAAATTCACTATGCAGCATACATGATCTAATGCCCATAAAAGATACAATCTGATAATAGATATCAATGTATTAGCAAAGAGTAAACAATTGTAATTGGCATTACCCTTACATTAATAAATGAGCTAAGAACCAGCAGATAGTAAAGACAAGCTGCGCTTGTAATAGCATTCTTTTCTATTTTTTAATTTATGAAGTTTTCTGAAGTGATTCACCATTTGACTTATTTCTTGACAAAAGACATCCTTCAATTTGAGAATCATTTTCCACATGGTTATTTATTAATATTGCTCTTAGTTTGGGTGTGCACAGGCCAATGTGCATGTGTCCAAAAGACACATTTTCAAAGTGAGTTCTCCCACTCTACTTCTCTTTGATTTACAGGGATCAAACTCAGCTATTCAGTAGGCAGTACATTTACACGCTGACACACTTTACCAGGATACTATTATCACATCTTTCAAATAGGTAATATATAAACATGTAATCCAGTTAAAGAGTCATGAACTCCATAGATTCCTCTACCTTGATTTCTTAGCGCACAAGTTCCCACATACTCTGAAAGAAAATCACCAGTGCAGAATAACAGTTTTCACATGCTGCCAGATTTAACCTGATATAACACAGCCAAAAGGGCTCCCATCAATCCTGCTCTCAAGTCACACCATATGAAATTCTCTAGAGTTTATTTGAACATTTGATAGAAAAACAATAAAAGCAGCTATTGTTACCTGTGACTCTAGCTGAAGTGAGGTGGGTAGAAGGAATGGATGTCCCTGTTGGGGTAATGTGGGTCTTTCCTGGTCTGTATCCCCTTAGAGGCTCCAAGAAGAAAGGCAGAACTAAATTTCCTCTGAGCAACACTCAATCTCATGGTTTTCTGCCCCTCCTCTTGACCAAATCAAAAAGAGGAAATTGCTTTTGAAAGCTGAGTCTGAAGGCAAGGGAAAGAAGCAAAATATTTTGCCAGATGCTGCAAAAGAAATGTCTATACATGATATTTGAAGGCAGAAAAGACTAGCATTCCTGCACAGAGAGCAAAACCTGTGTCTTTCGCAAAACCATTGGGAAAAAGATGGACTTAAACTTGTCTGCTCACAATTTTTTAATCGACTTTTGGAAATCTTCTATTATGTTGCTATTTTATATTTATTTTTTGATTTTGAATCATGATAATGCATCCTAGTGTTTATTAGAAATGCCTTTAAGGCACATTTCCACTGGTAAAGTCTGCATGTATATGGTTCTAGATTTTTAATCATAGGTAATATAGACTGTGAACAGTGATGTCATTCAATATAAAGTGGTTTGGGGTATCAAATCTAAGACAATGAGCATGCTCAGCAAATACTTTTTCCCTGGGCTATAGACTCATGCCTCGGTTTGGTTTTCTTCTGATTTTTTTTTCTTTTGGTGGTGGTGGTGGTTGTTGTTTTGAGATAGTTATAACTTGCTATGGATCACAAGCTGCTCTCACACTAACAGTCCTCTTGCCTCACTCGTTCCTTTGTTTAGAAAATACTAAGAAAGATATTTTATGCATGAAATCATGGGATTCAAGGAGATACATATTTTAAGATACCTGATATAGATTATCACATGATATCTAGTTCATTTACAATCTATCAGTTAGTATGAAAATATTCACAACTGATATTTAGAGATGAGATGAGGAGATTTTTCTTCTGTGAATTTTTTCATTGGGTTTGTGATGAGAATTCCTGCTAAAAAGGTGTTTCAGTCAGCTGATTTAAAGTACAGAAAGGTGAGGTTGATGTCATGCCATGGGTCATAAGACTATTTCTTACCAGAGGCTAACTCTAGCCCTTTAAGTAACCTGTGTCAGAACTAACATCCTTTGATTAGTAGATAAAAACTTCATGAAATCTATGAACATATCTGACTACTAAAATCCATTTACCTGAAGGCTTAGAATGTCTTCTGATGACCTGTGGCAAATCTTGTATCTTTCTGCAATCACCTCTCTGTTGTACAAACAAATGTATAATAAAATTGTCCTTATTTATGATTTTCTACATCCTTCAAAACCTCAAAACTTTATGAAATTGGTTCTACATTTGAACATGGAACCATGATCTCTTAAAATTTTTCCAGAACACACTATCATTTATTCCTTTTAAGGTGAAAGCTGGATTTTGCATCAGTAGACCTTATTTGAACACCCTTGCTGTGAAACATTGTTACTGAAGTTGCACATTCTAGTGATGATTCACATGCTGGATACATTAGACACTTCACTGGGATTGAGGGTACAGTTCAGGGTAGGGCATGTACAGAGTCTTGACCTCATACACCACAGTAATCATAATAGCAACAATAATAATACAAATGATGATGATAGTAACAAAAACAATGATAATAATAACAGAATAAAGAGAGGAAGTAAAAGACTATTTGATTTCAATAGTATATTGCTATGAGCTTACCAATTTTAAAATATGTTCACAACTTTCAAAAATTTTATTTTCATTTGATTGTAGGTTTTCCAACTGGCTGGCTTGTTTTTCATGAAAACAATTTGAATTGTTCTTTAACTCAAGAGACAGTGATTAACCACACACTGGGAAATTGTGGATGGCTCAAGACTAGAAGAGGAACTGAAGATACACTGTCAAGCCTGATGCCTAATAGAGTAGGTAGGAGGGGACCACCTGCTTTTCTCTTCCATTACTAAACTAAATTCCAGCCAGCCTTGAATTATAAATACTCAGTGGCTTCTTTAGTTCTTTCTTTCACTCCACCTCCATTTTCTTTTCTCCCAGTTTATAAACTATTCATGTGCTTATCAATAGACAGTGTTGCCTGCTTCTTATATGACCAAGGTCTGTCTCCTTAAATTGTTTATTTTTATAGATGTATGAAAAGAACTTTTATATTGATTATTATTGTTTCATGTGTGTATGTTTAATAATGTTTGAGTGCATACAAGCCATGTGGTATACAGAGGAAAACTTTGGGGGTTAGCTTTTTTCTTCTACAGAGAATTCAATGAAACAATTTTTTGGCTGTCATCAGGCTATGCTGTAGTGCTTTTACCCACTAAGACAATTCAAATTCCAGTTTTTGATACTTTAACACAAATATGTATGAGTTACCACTCAAGTCTGCCATTATCATGCACCTGACCTTCATTGAAACAGATGACAGACTTTACATCATCTCAACAGTGTCATGAAAGTTCTGTGGATGGAGCGTGGATGATTCCATAACACCTCCAGCTAGTCACTTTTGTCTGTAACCCCTCACCCTGGGGGAATCATTCTATTTATAAACTACACACACACACAACACACACACACACACACACACACACACACACACACACACACACACACTGGGGGAATCATTCTATTTATAAACTACACACACACACACACACACACACACATGCACACGCACATGAACACGCACATACTTATACACACATACACATACACACAGAGTACATGGGTAGTGGGGTGGAGAAGCAGCAGTGTTGAACAAAGTGGTCACAGTGTCCCTGTGCAGGCAGATGCTTGTGCCATATCAGCTTTCCTCAGAAAAGACTCTGAAGAAGTCAGCTGACTGACTTACGGGCACTATGGACATATATTCCAAATACATCATTAATTCATGCATGAAATATAGATAAAATTGCCACTTAAAAAGGCCTGAGTTTTTGCTTCCCATGAAGCATGAGTCTGCCAGCTGAGGTGTCATTCGTGGAAACACCAAACCAGGCACTTGTGACTTCATGTAAGTCCCATCATTCACATATTCTTTCACCACAGTACATCAGAAGTCCTGTTTCTTTATAGGGTTGCTGTGAAGGTTTAATAAGATATACAAATGGCATTTTGTTTTCTTGTGTGTGAGAGAGGGCCTCAATATTTAGCCCTATCTGGGGTGGAGTTTACCATATAGAACAGGTTGGCCTCATAATCACAGAGATTGAATGATTCTTTCTCCCAGTTGCTAGGATTAAATGTATGAATCACCATTTGAAGCATCAAATAATGTTTTTAATCATAACCTGGAGAATGAATAGTAAGTTGCCTTCAATATCAAACATTACTTGGGGGGGCAACACTCCAGTCTTTGCCTACCTTATTGATATGATCAAAAGACTGATACTTTAAGCTTATGTTTTCATGTGGTCATCAAGATTGGGTCACCTCCTTCTAAGGTTTAGAGTAACTGTAATCTGGAATACTGAAAGAACCTGGTAGATTTCAAGAGAAAGTTCTTTTTTCTGTTGAATTTATTTGAGCATTTTAGCTTCCAGAATCTTTTCTAAGACAGAAATAGGCTAGATTTTCTAAGAATGCATGTGTTTGGAAGGACAGGATAGAGAGGGTACTTGAGCAAAAGTGAGAAACTGACACATCTACAGCTTTGAGCTATTGCTGCTCTAGAAAACCCACATTCCATCCTCCTCTGAGAGGTTTATGTCACCTTGCACACGGAAATATTAATGGTGCTGAGATATTCTTGCATCCTTATCTCTGCTAAGAAGGTGTCATCTTTACCACAGAGGCTAGCCACATGCAAACGGAACACTTCTTTGTGATTTCTGCATATTGTTTGCCTCCTCTAACATCATGCAAAGTCTGTGAGCAAGTGTGTCTCTAGTTGCATATGTAGCAGAGGATGGCCTAGTCGGCAATCAATGGGAGGAGAGGCCCTTGCGAAGATCATATGCCCCCGTACAGAATATGCCAGGGCCAGGAAGGGAGCAGGAGTGGGTTGGTTGTGTAGCAGGTTGGGGGGAGGGCATAGGGGGCTTTGGGGATAGCATTTGAAATGTAGATGAAGGACATCTGGGTTCTTTCCAGCTTCTGGCTATTATAAATAAGGCTGCTATGAAAATACTGGAGCATGTGTCCTTATTACCAGTTGTACAATCTTCTGGGTATATGCCCTGGAGAGGTATTGCTGGATCCAGTGGTAGTATTATGTCCAATTTTCTCAAACCACCAGATTGATTTCCAGTGTGGTTGTACAAGCTTGTAATCCCATCAGCAAAGGAGGAGTGTTCCTCTTTCTCCACATCCTCATGAGCATCTGCTGTCACCTGAATTTTTAATCCTAGCCATTCTGACTGGTGTGAGGTAGAATGTCAATGTTGTTTTGATTTGCATTTCCCTGATGATTAAGGATGTAGAAAAATTTTTCAGGGGCTCATCAGCCCTTTGATATTCCTCACTTGAGAATTCTTTGTTAACTCTGTGCCCCATTTTTAATGGGGTATTTGGATTTATGTAGTCCAGCTTCTTGAGCTCTTTATATTGGATATTAGTCCCCTACCAGATTTAGAATTGGTTAAAAATCTTTCCCCATCTGATGGTGGACTTTTTGTCTTATTGACAGTGTCCTTTGCCTTACAGAAGCTTTGCAATTTCATAAGGTCCCATTTGTTTATTCTTGATCTTACAGCACAAGACATTGCTATTGTGTTTAGGAAATTTTCCCCAGTGCCCATATCTTGGAGGGTTTTCCCCACTTTCACCTCTATAAATTTCAGTGTCTCTGGTTTATGAGGAGTTCTTTGATCCACTTAGACTTGAGCTTTGTAAAAGGAGATAAAAATGGATCTTCTACATGATAATAGCCAGTTGTGCCAGCACCATTTGTTGAAAATGGTGTCTTTTTCCACTGGACGGTTTTAGCTCCCTTGTCAAAGATCAAGTGATCATAGGTGTGAGGAGTCATTTCTGGGTCTTCAATTATATTCCATTGATCTACAAATGTGGTACATTTACACAGTGGAGTACTATTCAGCTATTAAAAACAATGATTTATGAAATTTTTGGGAAATGGAGGTATCTGGAGGATATCATCCTTTGTGAGGTAACCCAATCACAAAAGAAGTCACTTAATATGCTCACACTGATAAGTGGATATTAGCCTTGAAATTTACAAAACCCAAGATACAATTTGCAAACACAAGAAAATCAAGAAGAGGGAAGACCAACGTGTGGATACTTCATTCCTCCTTAGAATAGGGAACAGAATGCCCATGAAAGGAGTTATAGAGTCAAAGTTTGGAGCTAAGGTGAAAGGATGGACTATTAAGAGACTACCCCACCCGGGGATCAATCCCATAATCAGCCACCAAACCCAGAGACTATTGCATATGCCAGCAAGATTTTTCTGATATGACCCTGATATAGCTGTCTCACATGAGGCTATGCCAGTGCCTGGCAAATACAGAAGTGGATACTCACAGTCATCTATAGGATGGAACACTGTTCCCTTAATGGATGAGCTAGAGAAAGTACATAAGGACCTGAACGGGTCTGCAACCCTATAGGTGGAACAAAAATATGAACTAACCAGTACCCCTAGAGCTCGTGTCTCTTGCTTCATATGTAGGAGAAGATGGCCTAGCCTGCTCTTGCGAGCAGGCAACTGGCCAGCAAGAATGATGCTGCAACAGGATCTTTCCGCACACGTTTATTGGGAGAGCTTAATTGCAGAGGTGAAGTGACCCCAAGCCCAGAACTGGTGCTGCTTATATAGGCCTAGGAGAGGCTTGTCTCACACCTGGATTGGTTGTGCTTGGGTTATGCTTACCACCTCATTTGCATGCCTACATTTGATTGGTTAACTTGTCTCTCATCTGATTGGTTAACTTGTATCTCATCTGATTGGTTAATTTTGGTTAATTCTCAAAATCTCATTTTGGCAAAAAAAAAAATTTACTGCCTATGTATGCAGGCCACCAGTAGTCTGCCCCACTCTGCAACGGGACATGTGGCTTCCCACACCCGGCCATCAATGGGAAGAGAGGCCCCATGGTCTTGCAAACTTTATTTGCCATATATACAGGCCCAAGAAGTTTATGTGGGTTGATAGAGGAGCAGGGCAGGGTGAGGTTGTGATAGCCTTTGAAATGTAAATAAAGAAAATATTCTTAAAAAAAAGAAAGAAAAAGAAAAAGAAAAAGAAAAAAGAAACAGCTTTAAGATAGGTCCTTGGTATTGCAAAGATCATAGGCCAAAGTACAGGGGAAAGCCAGGGCCAAGAAGTGGGAGTGAGCAGGTTTGAGAGAAGGGCAGGGGGGAGGGTATAGGGGACTTTGTGGATAGCATTTGAATTGTAAATGAAGAAAATATTTAATAAAAATGCCTTAAAATAAAATTAAAAAAATAATAATAAAAAAATAAAAGAAGAAGAACTTTAGAGCTGTTTGTTCATTATTCTGGCCATAGCATTAATGAGAGATGATAGCTTACCAGTGTGCTTGATGAAGGAGGAATGTTATTGAGAGACTGAACACACAGTGGGTGTTTCTTTTTTCTTTGTTTGTACAGATAGGAGCATGCCTATAACTGTAAAGCCAAAGAGCTGCAGCTTTCTCTAAGCTTTGTACACTTGAGCTCTAAATTTATAGAAGAACGTAAACTGTTAGGAGGCACAATTAGCATTGAATAGTGACTACCAATGATATAGACTTGATTGACAGTTCAGTTTTGTTTCTTGAACCAAAGTGCAACATAAACCATGACATACCAAACTCACATCTCACATGACCAGGTAATAAATCTTTGAAATGAAAAACTAGAAGAAATATTTGTTTTCTGGAGTTTTGTCTTTAAATTTATTGTAAAAAAATATATAAACATTCATAAGCACACACACACACACACACACACACACAAACACACACAAACACACACACACACACACACACACACACACACACACACATGTTCCTTCGCTGTAAATGCCTTTATTTGTGAAAACACTATTGAGATAGACACAATCACAAGTCCACATTCAAACCTTCCAATCAGACCCTCAGGCCTCAGTGCTATCATTGCACAGCTGCAAGCCTCTCTTTCTGTCCCAGGCTGAGGTGAGGGATACCTGGAGTAATAACCAGACCACAGCAAAGGATGGGCTGATATCTTGCTTCATGGGGAGGACTGGTTTATACTGGCCAGCATCTCACCTCTTGATGATGTCTTTTCTGGTAGAACTTTAACTACTATAGAATATCATAAATTCACAGGTCTTAAGAAAACACAAAACAGTTCTATTTTGAGATATCCTCTGTTTGTATTCACCCTGGGCATTTGTACTCATAGCTGTTTTAACACTCTGCTTGATCTGCCTACATACAGAGTCCTTGATAGAATCAAGCACTGAGAGTAAGAAAATGAGAAAGATGATTCAAGAATGTAGTAAGAATGATAAAAGTGGATCATATATGGTTTCCTGTGAATATCTGGGCTCCTCAATACCTAGGATACATCCCTAGATACAAAGTACTCTTGGAGAAGTTAGGCAACAATCTGTAAGACATTTGCCTCTTCAGAGCAAACTCTAATCCAGCTCCACTGAATTCTTTGTGGAGTCTGTGAGCTCAGCTCATCCTCCTTTAGCACTCTTTTAAGTTTATTTCTTTTTCGTTTTTATTTCTTTTTTTATAATATGTTGTTTCATATACTTCATGACGGCCCAGAATTAATATTTAGTTGAAACTGCCCTAAACACTTGATCTTATTCCTTCTAACTTTTGAGTTCCAAAATTTCAGGGTGATTGCCATATGCAACTATCATATCATTCTTTCACTTTTCATTTTGTGCTTACTTTGGTGTTCCTTCATCTTGAATTTCATGTAATTTGGGAACTGTATTTTGGGTATTCCTAGCTATTGGGCTAATATCCACTTATCAGTGAGTGCGTATCATGTGTGTTCTTTTGTGACTGAGTTACCTCACTCGGGATGATATACTCCAGATCCATCCAATTGTACAAGAATTTCATGAAATCATTGCTTGTAATAGTTGAGTAGTATTCCATTGTATAAATGTACCACATTTTCTGTATCCATTTCTCTATTTGGGGTCATTTTGGTTCTTTCAGGTTTCTGGCTATTATAAAGATAGCTTCTATGAATATAGTGGAGCATGTGTCCTTACTACATGTTGGAGCATCTTCTGGGTATATGCCCAGGCATGGTATTTCTGGAACAGGTAGTACTATATTCAATTTTCTGAGGACTGTGAAACTGATTTCGAGAGTGGTTGTACCAGCTTGTAATCCCACCAGTAATGGAAGAATGTTCCTCTCTCTCCATATTCTTGCCAGCATCTGCTGTCACCTGAGTTTTTGATTTTAGCCATTCTTACTTTTCTTAGGTGGAATCTCAGTGTTGTTTTGATTTGCATTTCCCTGCTGATTAAAGATGTTTAACCTTTTTTTAAAGGTGCTTCTCAGTAATTTGGTATTCCTCAGTGAGAATTGTTTGTTTAGCTCTGCACCCCATTTTTAATAGGGTTATTTGTTTTTCTGGAGTCTAACTTCTTGAGTTCTTTGTATATATTGGATATTAACCCTCTATTGGATTTAGGATTGGTAAAGATCTTTTCCCAATATGTTAATTGCCTTTTAGTCTACTGACAGTGTCCTTTGCCTTACAGAAGCTTTGCAATTTTATGAGATCCTATTTGACAAGTCTTAGAGCACACACCTTTGGTGTCCTGTTCAGGAAATTTCCCCCCTGTGCACCTATATTGGAAGCTTTTACTTTAATCTCCTTTTACCTAAAAAAGGAGATTAAAGGGATACAAATAGCACTGTAAATTTTTAAGAAGCACAATATACAATTATTAACCGAGTAGCACGTGCAGAACTAATAAATCTTTATATATGTTGTCTTAGAGTTACTAGTTTGAAAACAAATAATATTCATACACCTCTTCAAGGTCCATAACCCAATATAGTTAGTCACATTTACAGATGCCCTCATTGAGTCTTGGGTGTCTCCCTTATCCCAGGTCTCTGTCTCCCTCTGGACACTAAACCAAACAAACTTTGGAAGAAATGTATTATTTCATTTCACATGTTACTACTGAATGTTAAAGGAATATGGATTAAGAATTTAGGTGAAGGTTCAAAGCCAAAACCACAGAGGAACTATTTTTCTAATTTGAAACATAGCTCAGGTTTAGCTATTTTAAATTTCCTCAGAGAAGGGGAAACCTTTCATGAGTAAGAACAAAATACTCATAGGAATGAGGGGCTTGGGAGTGAGGAAGGAGGGCAATGTGGAAAAAGGTTGACAGGATCAGGTGTTGGATGAGACTGGAGTGATGTACAACAGATCAGGAAATTGAACAGAGGTGTGTAGCAGTGGGGGATTGGGAACTGGGGGAAGCTACCAGATAGTCCCAGATCCCAGAAAAGCAAGAGGCTCCCGGACTGAAAAAGAATAGTAGCTGAAATACCCAACAAAGGGGAGAGAGAACCTTTAGTGACCATATCCAGTGGTTAGATGTGGCCCATAGTTGAGGGATGAGGCCACCCATTGTGAGCGCCTGACTCGCCAGCAAAGCAAACACCACAACAGGATCCTTCTGCAACACCTTTATTGGGAGAGCATTTACTGAGTAGGCAAGAAGACCCTGAGCCCATAACTGGTGCTGCTTATATAGGCCTAGGAGAGGCTTGACGTGACTCATACCCAGATTGGTTATGCATTCTACCTCATTTGCATGTTCCTCATCTGATTGGTTACTCTCTCACTGTATCTCACTGAGCCTCATTATCATACCTCATTTGCATGTCTCTCATCTGATTGGTTATTCTCTGTCATTACTTCACTGAGCCTCATTATCATGCCCGGGCCAGGCAGTCACTTGGTGAAAAACTTTACTGTATATATAAACATTGGTTGTTTACCCAGACTTATGTGGTGGCCAGTAGTAGCCAGCACCACCTTGTAATGGCATATGCCCCTTCCCACAACCCATCAATCCTCAAAATTTTAACCCAGAATTGGTTCTGTCTAAAGGAAATACAGGGACAGAGATTGGATCAGAGATTGAAGGAAATTCCATTCAGAAACTGCTCCTTTGAGATGTGGATCCATACCATATGCAGTCATCAAACCCAGATACTATTGCTGATGCCAAGAAGGGCTTGCTGACAGGATCCTGCTATAGCTGTCTCCTGAGAGATCCTGCCTGGGCCTGAACAATACAGATGTTGATTCTTGCAGCAAACCCACAGAGTACAAATCACGGGGAGCAAAATGGAATCGTTAGGGTAAGGACTGAAGGAACTGAAGGGATTTGCATCTCCATAGGAAAAACAAAAATATCACCAACCAAAACCCCCAGAGTTCTCAAACCAAAAACTACACATGCAGGGACCGTTGGCTCCACCTACATATGTAGCAGAGGATGGCCTTATCTGGCATCTATGGGTGCAGAAACCCTTTATCCTGTGATTCCCTACCATAGGGGAATGCTCCGATAGTGAGTGGTAATGCATAAGTGGGCATAGGGGAGGGGGAGCAACTTCATAGGGTGTACAAGGCAGGAGAAATGGGGGATAGGAAAACGGGTTTGCTAATGGGAAACTGGTAAGAGGTTAAAGTTTGAAAAGTATATAGAGTATCAAATAAAAATAACAATTAATATAAAAACATAATAATTCATAAAAAAGAACCTGACCTGGCACCTCTAATTACAGCTCACATCTTCTACCACTAAAGCCAGACAAGGCAGTCGAGATTGAGGAAGGGGTTCATGCCCGGGCCAGGCAGTCAATGTAAGCAACAGAGCAACAACTGCCTTGCAGGGCCATGGCTATGGGGGAAAGAGGGGAGTGGGAGAGAACCCGTGTCCTGCCAGAGTTCAGGTGCTCTAGGTGGTTAGAGAACTGCACACTATACACATAGCCCTGTGTGGGTGTGTGGGTGTGTGGATGTGTTAAGTCACTGATCCCATCTAGGTCAGTGATGGAAAAGGGGCAGCCCTAGGTACCAGGTTCTGTTCCACAAGATTCCCTGAGTGTTGCCTAATATTTGACAGTGGGGACTCTACATCTGTTTCCATCAGATGAATGAATGGCTGAAGACTTCTTCCCTTCATTCAGGAGACAGCTGTGCTAGGTCTCAGTCTGCTAGCACAGGAGAGTATCATTAATCTTGTTATAGTTTGAGTCTTTCCCAAGAAATGGGTATCAAGTTGGAGCAGTCATTTGTGGTCCATTCCTACCATTTCTGCTCCATCTTAATTCAAGTGAATCTTGTTGGCTGGACAAAATTTGACTCAAGGTATTGTGTCCATTTCCCTCCAATGGAAGTCCCACTTGGCTACAGGAGGTCTCCACTTCAGTCTCCATATCTCCAGCTGCCAGGAGTTTCAACAAGGATGAACCACATAAACACTAGGAGCTTCCCCCACCCCAGGTCTCAGGCTATTCCCAGAGATGCCCTCTATTGGTTTCCTTTCTCTGACTCAACCTTTTCCTGAACCCTCACACCCATCACACTGGATCCACATCCCCATTCCTCTCTTCACCCACTCTCTTACCTAGTTAACTCCATTTATCGATCTATCATGCATATTTTCTTTCTCCATCTGAGTGGAATATAAGCTTCTTGACTTGAGTCGTCCTTGTGACTTAGATTCTTTGACTCTGTGGACTGTAGCATGGGTATCCTGTACTTTATAGCTAATGTCCACTTACAATATGTTTGTGTCATTTTTGGTCAGGATTACCTCACATGAGTTTATATTTTATGGTTCATTTTCCTGCAAATTTCCTGATGTTATTGTTTTGAATGGCTATATTGTTTTCTATTGTTTAGAATTACGACATTTTCTTTATCCATTCTTTAGGTGAGGGACATCTAACTTGTTTCACATGTTTTGCTAGTACAAGTAAAGCCTCCATAAAAATATTTGGGAAGCCTTGTGATATATTGGAGCATATTTTAGTAAATGCTATGTATTTTTATTTGATTTTCTGACCATAAATACTTCTTTCCTATCTCATTCATTACTTGATCCTGCCCCCTTTTCTCCCCACCACCGCCTGTCTCCCTCCCAGGTTGCCCATCTCTCCTTCACTCCCTGCCTCCCTCTCCCCCTATATCTTCTGTGATTTTTTTGTTCCCCCATCTATGTAGAATTGAAGTATGCATGCTTTGGTCTTACATCTTCTTCAGCTCCATATGGT
Organism: Mus musculus; assembly: GCF_000001635.26. Classification (NCBI taxonomy): domain Eukaryota; kingdom Metazoa; phylum Chordata; class Mammalia; order Rodentia; family Muridae; genus Mus; species Mus musculus. The sequence continues at coordinate 130,320,530 of NC_000072.6, forward strand.
TTGTGGGACCATATGTGTTCTCTTTTGCCTGGGTTACCTCATTCAGGATGGTATTTTCTACTTCCATCTATTTGTCTGTGCTTTACATGAACTCAGTGATAGCTTTATAATATTCCATTGTACAAATGTACCACACTTTCTGTATCCACTTCTCTGTTGAGGGACATCAGGGTTGTTTCCAGTTTCTGTCTATGATAAAAAGTCTGCTATAAACATAGAGCAGCATGAGTACTTGTTATATATTGGAGTATGTTTTGGGTATATGCCCAGTAGTGGTATAGCTGGGTCTTCAGTTAGAACTGTTTCCAATTACCCGAGGAACTTCCAGATTGTTTTCCAAAGTTGTTTTAACAATTTCTGCAGCACATATATAAAATTGGAATGATACAGAAAAGATTAGCATGGCCCCTGTGCAAGGGGGGTCTATTTTTTTGTACTTCATTGTCTCACTTCTAAAGTTCATTTACAAAATATTAAGGTTTAAAAAACCCAACAAGGACGCCTTTCATCTCATCACTCAGGAGGCAGAAGCAAAGGAATCTGAGTCCCTCTCAGTCCTACAGAACGAGCTCCAGAGCAGCTAGGGTATCACAAAGAAAATCTGACTCAGAAAAAACAAACAAACAAACACATCCCAAACAAACAAAATCCACCACCCCAGAAAACATAAAAAAAATTCAGGACAAAAAGACCTTAAAATGACACCATCACTGAGTGTACCTGAACCTGAACATGGAGGAAACTCCCAGCATGGCAGTATCCAGTCAGTGGAGAGGTACATGGCTCCCAGATTAAAACAAGTTACTGCATCAATACTAACTGTCCTGAGTTTGATCATTTGGATACACTTGTATAATATAAATTATTGTCCCTTGTAGTGGCTATTCCTGGTTGTCAACTTGACAATATTTGGAATGAACTACAGTCCGGAATTGGAAGGCTCACCAGTGACCCTTATCTGGAGGCTTGGAGATCCTTATCTGGATCTTGGTTTGAAGATCTTGAGCCATAGTGGCTATGGATTCCAGAAGATTGAATCTCCAAGTTTAAGGAACACACCTTTAATCTGGGCTACGCCTTTCATCTGGGATTAAAGGTGTGGTGGAACACACCTTTAATCTGGGCTCCACCTTCTGCTGGAGACAATATAAGGACGTTGGAAGAAGGGAGTCTAGCTCTTGCTCCTGCTCCTTCGCCTGCTTGCTGCGTGAGACTGAGTAACTGCTAGATCCTTGGACTTCCATTCACAGCTGCGACTGAACAATTGTTGGGAATTGGGCTGCCGACTGTAAGTCATCAATAAATTCCTTTACTAACTAGAGACTATCCGTAAGTTCTGTGACTCTAGAGAACCCTGACTAATACATCCCTCGAATAAAATGAGGAACATGTGTGCCTCAATTTTGTTTGTTTGTTTTGGTTCTATGACCTAGGCTCTTGCTATATTCTTTTTTCAACAATTGTGTCTTGGCCTATTAATTGCCAGAATCACAGTGTAATCTACTACATTTAGCAAATTTCAAGTATTACCACCTTTTTTATAAGACCTAAAATTGTATATGAATTAAATTGGGAAGATAGGACAACATATGAGTTGGGTAAAAATAATCCACTTATCTTTGACCTACACTTGCAACTGTTCACCAAATTTGATATTATATTTTATGGACAAAGGAAACATTTATAGCATTGAGAAAAAGTTACACATGAAACAAAAATAAAACAAATTTGTAATCAGCTAATGAGAAATCAAAGACATTTCTTCTCTTAATTGTACTTTCTTTCTTTCTTTTTCTCTTTTTTTATTACGTATTTTCTTCAATTACATTTCCAATGCTATCCCAAAAGCCCCCCCCCACTCCCCTACCCACCCATTCCCATTTTTTGGCCCTGGCATTCCCCTGTACTGGGGCATATAACATTTGCCTGACCAATGGGCCTCTCTTTCCAGTGATGGCCGACTAGGTCATCTTTTGATACATATGCAGCTAGAGTCAAGAGATCTGGGGTACTGGTTAGTTCATAATGTTGTTCCTCCGATAGGGTTGCAGATCTCTTTAGCTCCTTGGATACTTTCTCTAGCTCCTCCATTGGGGGCCCTGTGATCCATCCAATAGTTGACTGTGAGCATCCACTTCTGTGTTTGCTAGGCCCCGACCTAATCTCACAAGGGACAGCTATATCACTGTCCATGTAACAAAGGCTTGCTAGTGTATGCAATAGTGTCATCGCTTGGAGGCTAATTATGAGATGGATCCCTGGATATGGCAGTCTCTAGATGGACCATCCTTTTCTCTCAGCTCCAAACTTTGTCTCTGTAACTCCTTCCATGGGTGATTGTTTCCAATTCTAAGAATGAGCAAAGTGTCCACACTTTGGTCTTCGTTCTTCTTCAGTTTCATATGTTTTTCATATTATAACTTATATCTCGCTATACTAAGTTTCTGAGTTAATATCCACTTATCAGTGAGTACATTTCATTTGAGTTTTTTTGTGATTGGGTTACCTCACTCAGGATGATGCCCTCCAGGCCCAACCAAGACAGTTTGTCTTGCCTGGCAGTGGTGGCACAGGCCTTCTATCCCAGCACTTGGGAGGCAAAGACAGGCAGATTTAAGAGTTTGAGGCCAGCCTGGTCTTCAAAGAGATTTCTAGGACAGTCAGGGCTACATATAGCAACCCTGTCTCAGACAAACAAACAAGCAAATAAACAAACAAACAAAAACAATTTGTCATAACATTAATGGAAATTCAGGCTGTTATTTTAGGGAGGACTCTTTATTCAGTTTTATGGGAGTTTAAGAAATCAGAAAGAACACAATTCTGAAGGCTTTAGGGCAAAGCGTGCCCATTCACCCGAGTAGATGCGTCCTCTCTCCAACAGGATAAAAAATGACCTCTGTTCTGTCAAGATAGATAGGAGAGTACAGTCCCAATGTTCTTGCAGCTTTGTTTCTCTTCACAGGAGACTATGTTCTGTAATCAAAATACTTGTTTGTTGGAGTCATGAATTATTACAAGAAACGAATAAGGATCAACTCATTCCATTTTTACCTTTAACTCTAGTTGGAAAATTAATCAGGGAATTTATCCAGTTTCTTCCCACAAATACAGTAGTAGGGAATATTACAGTCAATATCTTCTATTCTTGCTTTAGATAAAAATACACATCCTCTAGACTTAAAGTTCATTTTCCTTATTTTCATGTCACTGAAGAGCAAAGACAAGAGTGGGCAACGAGTAAATTTTGAACATTCAATGAAAAAAATCATGATTTTAAAAATTCTATTGGCCAAAGTATACAGAATATATAGCCTAAGTTTAGCCTAAGTTCATCATGAAAATATTTTCTTCTAAGTTCATTATAAAGAAATGGTCTCTTATCACACCAAAATTCTACATCACATTTCACACTCACAAGTGTTTAATCAGTGGTTAAATCTGATTTTCAATATTTTCAAAGAATTATTTTACCAATTTTGCTTTCCCATTTATATTTTGTCAATAAGAATTCTAGGACAATAGTAAAGCAGATGTGTTTGGCATACAAAACAAGGTTTTATAGGTTTGTGTTTTAAGGAGAAAGGGCATATTTGAAATATAGTCACAGAGGAGTGCTTGTAACTAATATTTTTGCATTGTTTCCCTTTATTCCTAAGCACCCCATAGCTAACGGGTCTTCACAGACACATAGTAATCTACTGAATTCCCTGTCTGCAACAGAACTCTAATTTCTGCAGGATGATATTTTAGGGACCATAACTATATTTCTGTTAAAAAAAAGTCAGCTAAATAAAAAAAGTAAATTATAACACAGACAAATTACCACAAAAACAGGAGCACTGTGCATTCTGGGACACATGGGCTACATAGCAAAATGAAGTAAAAAGGTAATTATTTAATAATTATTAATGAAGATTATCTTGTATAAATCAACAGAAATGAGATTTCTCCTCAAGTTGAGGTGTTAGGAGGAATTGGACAAATCTCAGATGGTCAGGGAAGTACTGTTGCTAGTTTCTCCCAAAAAGCAGAACTGACTAAGGAATGTATTCAAAACGAAGATCCTCAATAATAAATCCAGCCAGGCATTGTGGGACACAATCCATCATCCCAGTTGTGAGGAGATGACGGTAGATGGATCACAGTTCAAGGTTAACTTTCAATACAGAGGTAGTTTGAGGCTATCCTGGGTTAATGAGACTCTGTCACATGAAACAAAGAGTGTGAAATCCACTGAAACCACATGGAACTGCCAAAGGATGAGTCTTTAGCAAAATAAAACATTTTGGAATTTTGGATTTAGGATGAAGAAAAATAGAATATTCATATTCATCAAATTTAGGAATGGTGAAAAAAAGAAATAATCAGATAAAATGAAAAATATATGTTTTGGATTCTGAGTGTTCAAAGACAAAGGAAGATTGTGAACTGGAAAATAGGTAATGGGAAAGAAGAAAAGATGTGTAAACTTAAACCAAGTGTGTATATAGGCTTTAAGGAAAACCACTACTTAGTAAGCTTATAGTTGACCAACACCAAACAGACTCCATATTTCTTTGGTGGTTTAGAGTCTGGTGTGTGTGTGTGTGTGTGTGTGTGTGTGTGTGTGTGTGTGTGTGTGTGTAATTTTTTGCGTGTATGCTTGTTTGTTTTGGAGGGGTAAATTTTGTCTTATTGTGATTTTGATTTGTGTTTTAACTTGCTTGATTTTATTTTACTTTTGTTGTTGTTTTTTTTTTTCAGAGATAGAAATAACATGATGTTGAGTCTGTAGTAAGGTAGGGAGCAATAAGGCATATTCAGTATGAAGGGAAATAGATCAAAATATAAAATGTAACTATAAAAGTTACATTTTCTATAAAATGTAACTATAAAAGTTACATTTTCTATAAAAATGTAACTATAAAAGTTACATTTTCTATAAAAATGTAACTAATATGAGAATTAAAATTTAGAAAATCATTACAATTACAGAAGATATTAGTTTTTAAAGAGAAACCAAAGTACAAGGCAAAGGATACCTACAGAGAAATTACTGCCTGGTCAGGCAGATGACAGAGTTCTCCCAAACAGCACAGGCTATTGCTCCTGCCCTTGGGTTTCATAACTATGTGATAAGGCCTAGTTTCTGAAGATACTCCTCATTTTGACATCAGGACCCAAGAATTCAATTTCAAACCAATATGGAAATACCTTCCCCTAGGAAGGCTTTCAAGGGGTTAGTAAGTTATCTAAAGATATTAGGGGAGAAAAGGTATGAGTAGTCCTATCCTGCACTGGACCTTGTATGCTACAATGGTGACCTGCTAGATAAGACATGTTATAGGATCAATAAATGTATTCTTATTGGAAATGAGGCCATTACCATGGGAGGCAAGCATGCTTGGTATTGTAATCTAAATCAGAAATCCAATATTGGGAAGGTCCAATGCCCCACGTTCAAACTTGCTATAATCTCTCTGCTAAGTGAGCAGTGGTTAACATTTACACCTATAGCCTAGACTTGTGATGCTCTCAACCTTCATCACAGAAGCTTCTTTATTCGGTGAGGCAGAGTACATGCAGTGTGTCAGAATTGGCCAAACTGCTTTGGAGAAGTGTTTATGGGCTGAGCCCTAAAGGAGACATCTATATCAACGTCTTCCTTTCCATGCCACCAGCAAGTCTCAGGGAATAGCAGGGAAGAGAAAATAAAAAAGGTAGCACCAGAGAAGAAGGAAGGCTTTGTTAAATTCTGCCTTCTAGACTTCTAGACAAGACGAATTTTTTTTAGAGTTTAGTTCATTTTAGAAACCATTATTAGGTGACAGCTGCTGAAAAAGTGAGATTCACTTCTTTATTGAGTGTGTGGCTATTGTTGGATTTTCTGATTCCAGTGCATGGCCTACAACCATGCACCTGTGGACTGTTAATTAGTAAGGTAAGAAGTTATCATGGGACATGATAGAAATTTGAGTAGCAGTAGGGGCAGATAGGTTCATATATCATTTGATGTATATATGGTACTAAAGAAAAAGTCATATTATTAAGAAAGTTAATCAGTAAACAGATTTCTACCAGAATGTAGATAAAAAATAAACTTGAGATTCACACAACACACCTTTAAATGGAAGGAAAGCATTCATATGTATGAATATATAAACATGTACTTATATTTATAAATAACTGTAAATAATATAAGCTAACAACAATAAAAATGTTAAATGAATATCTGTTATACTCAGACTAATTGTATCTGTCATGAGCATTCCCTCACATTACACCATCTTAAGTTGTTGACGGTCTAGTGCCCTTCCCATGTTAGAACACACCATCCATAGATGTATGCAATACTAAGGCACTTTTGGTCAACTCCTCAACTATATATCTTCCTTTTGTAACACTTGATCAGGAACTGCCTTATACAACTTGTCCTTACTTCTGAGCTCCATAGAAAATGAGGAAAACCATGAGAAATGGAGAAAAGCCTTTGCAGACGACCCTCTCAATCCCCAAGGGAGGGTTAGAGTATGAAGTGATCAAAAACTCACAGTTTAGATGGGCCATTGTCAATCCATGCCCATTCCTTTTTTTTCTTATCATAAGACAATCCAATCCAGTAATTCTCTGGAATAACATGGCGTTGAAGGAATTTCTGTATAGGAAACAATGTTGCTTATCATGAAATTTCTCTATGTTGGATGAGAGAACAAGTAGGAAGAGTTCCTACCACCCGTATCTCACTCTCTGCTGTCCTATCCTCCCACCACTCAGTCTCATCATATTCATTTTCTAAATTGACTTCCTATTTATATCAAATTGAGGTCAGTTCAATAAACTATTTAAAATAAAAACTTCAAGTGTCCTCGGTTCATGATTTGATTTGGGACTGTGTTTATTACTGAGTCTCAGAATTTAAACAAGGTTGCTCTTGAACTCAAAATATTCCTACTTAAGGCTGGAATTTTTTAGATTTATCATTTTTTGACTGATACATAGATTCCTTCTATTGCATCTAAAATGTGTGAGCTAAGCAGAGAATTCTCAACAGAGAATTATTGAATTCCCAAGAAGCACATTAACAAACATTCAAAGTTCTTAGCCACTAGGGAAATGCTAGTCAAAACAAACCTGAGATCCTGTCTTACCCCAATAGGAATGGCTAAGTTAAAAAAGTTAATGATAGCACATGCTGACAAGGATATGAAGAAAGGGGAACACTACTACAGTGATGATGGGGGGACCACTTGTAGAAATCAATTTGGTGGTTTCTTAGGATACTGGCAATAGTTCTATCTCAAGAAACAGTTATACTACTCCAGGGCACATACTCAAAGATTCTCCACCATCCCAAAAAGACTCATTGTCAGATATGTTCATTGCAGTTTTATTCATAACACCCAGAAATTGGAAACTTCTTAGACGTCCCTTCACTGAAAAATGGATAAAGAAAATGTGCTACATCTATGCAATGGAGTACTCTGTAGCTATGAAAAAAATCATCATGAATTTTGAAGGCAAATTGATGGAACTTAAGAATATCATCCTAAATGAGGTAACCAAATCCTAAAATGACATTCATAGTATGTCTTCACTTATCAGTTGATACTATACATAAAATGCAAGTTTACATGATACCCTCCACAGAACCCAGTGGCTGGAAAAAAGAATGCCAGAAGTAAGAATACTGGAGTCTCAATTGGAATCGGGAATAGAATAATCATAGAAGGTAGATGGAGGGAGGGAACTGAGTGAAAAATTAGATCAAGGGATCAATTAGGGTTCAGAAACTGTTGTGCTTCAGGGACAGATGATGGCCTGATGGGAATGAGAATGAATGGAAATATGAAAATGATAGGGGGTGGATGGGGACATCTCCCAGAAAAGATGGATATCAGTGATAGGGAAAGTACACAAGAGTCAATGGGGGTGTCCTTAGCTGATTCTCTATATAACCTGGGTAGGCTGCCTCCAGTGGCCAATAAAGAATTCCTGAGGAGTGACAGGGAAACAACATACCCACAAAACTTCCTTCCTAAACTTACCCCTTCTACAAGAAATACAGGGATTGGGATTGGATGCAAGTCTAAGGGAATAAAAAACCAATAACCAGCTTAACTTGACTCACATCCCATGGAGAATCATCAATCCCTGACCTAACTAATGATACACAGCTATGCTTGCAAACAGGAATATAGCATTGCTGTCTTCTGTGAAGCTTTGTTCACAATCTGAGTCGTACATACACAAACAACCATAGCCAAACAGTGAATGGAGCTTGAGGACTCTTAGGAGAGAACAAGTGGAAGGATTGTAGGCTCTGAATGGAATAGGATCTACATAGTAAGACCAAGAGTATCAACTAACCAAGACCCTTGGGGTTCTCAGAAATGGAACCACAAAAAAGAACATACATGGAGTTAGAAGTCACCCTACCTGCATGTGTGCAGTTTGGCCTTCAGTGTAAGTTCTGAACAAGTGGAGTAGGCACTATCCCAAAGAGTGTTGCCTGTACATGGGTTAAGTTCTTGTAACTGGGGTGTCTTGTCTAGCTTCAGTGGGAGCACATTCACCTAACCTCATGGAAATATATTGTCCTTGGTTGTGGGGATACCTAGGGGCCCCCATCAAATCAGAGGAGAAAGGTGGTTAGGGATGGATTATGGATCAGGATTTAAAATGAATAAATAAACTACTACTATACTACTAGTACTACTACTACTACTACTACTACTACTACTACTCTACTACTACTGCTACTACTCATCTACTACTACTACTAAGGCTGCTGCTAATAATAATAATAAATTTTAAAAATTGGTTATGTTTCCTATATCAAAAGGAAAATTACACTAATTTTGACATCAATATCCATTTAGAATGTCATTTAAACATCATTAACTTGATGTATAAATATCATACCATATTATAAATGACAAAATTTTCAAAGTGATCCTGCAATTATTTTTCTAGAAAAATCTAGTCTTCATATTTGAAAAGATTTCATAAGTAATAATTTAAAGAGGGAATGACAGAATCATGGAAACTTTATTTTATTTTAAATAGTCATTTCTAAAATGAATATCTATTTTACAGGACATAAAAATAATATTCAGTAAGTATTGTGAACAGTTTCAGTGGAAATCACTATGGAGTTAACTGGTCAACCATTTAATTCTACATTTCCCATATCATCTCATTTTGCAGACAGGACCAGAGCACAACTGCTTTCCCTGTTGTCATCTGATTACTTATCTCAGGCAGCCTCATTTCTAGGTTCCAAAGAGCAAATCCTAAAAACAGGAGTTTACTTGGCACTATTTGGAGATAAATGACTGTCAGTAACTGGATATGCTATACCAAAATATTAAACTTCATCTGGGAAAGAAATGCTTTCTGAAGGATTCTCTTGTACACTCCTGAGAAAGGGAGGAGACTGAAAGATACAAATGTCTTTGTAGTAATGATTCTGCACTTAATAGACTTGTGTCCCACAGTTCACATTACAGGAAAAATCATTTACAAATGAAAAAAATGTATCTGGTACCTCATTATTCAGGGTTAGTGACAGAATCTAAGAAAATAAGGGTCAAGTAAGCCTCCACAGTACCAGTTCATCTTCATCTTCTATCTTCAGAATGGGAACGCTATAATGCTGGCAGTTCGCTTTACATCCACTCCATGTCGTTTTGTTCATGATGAAATAATAACATTTAGTACTATAGCAGAACCAGTATTTAACACCTCTGCCTAAAACAGAGAAGGCAAATGGTTAACCTTTCTATTTTCTGGTATTGTGTTATCATCAGAATATATTTGTTAGCCTGTGCTTTTTTTTAAAAAGGCAGTAAAATTTCAGTTATCAGAAAGTGAAATTCTATAATGCCCAAACCCCCTGTACATCCATGATCTATGCAACATTGTTCATACAACTACAGATCTAGAAATATTTCCCATGTCAATCATGGATGAATCAATAGAGAAAATGATGCACATACACACAAAAAAATGTTGTTTATCCTTTAATGGAAAATGAATCAGCTTGACAGGATGATTTATGCCTATGACATGAGAACTCCAAAGAGGAAGACAGGAAGATCACTAACAGTTTGAGGCATTCCTTTCTTAAATAATGACTTTCATGTCAGTCTTCTCTACATTGTGTGTTCCAAGTCATCCTGGGCTAGAGAATAACATGTCTCACAACAAACCCAAAAGCAAGATGCTGACCTATGTGACAAAAATCACTTGAGGATGGTTTGGAAAGTGAAACACACCAGCCATAGGACCACACAAAATGATTCTATGAAGATCAGGTTTTTTAAAAAAGCCTAGTTCTATGGAGCAGAGGCTTGTGAGATACCAGGGGCCAGAGGCAGACAATGAGCAATTGCTACTCAGAGGCAGTTAAACTGCTGACAGAATTCTAGATATGCAGTAATGCATTGTGCCCAAACTTGTCTATACACTTGTATGCACTTAGCATTGTGCCAAGATCTGTGATAAATGATATTACCTTAACAGAAATAAGAGACATCAAATGCCGGGTGGGGTGGCAAATGCCTTTATTCTAAGCCCTTTGGAGGCACAGGCAGGCAGATTTCTGAGTTCAGGGCCAGCCTGGTCGAGAAAGTGAGTTCCAGTACAGCTAAGGCTACACAGAGAAATCCTGTCACAAAAAACCAAAGAGAGACAGAGAGAGAGAGATAGAAAGAGAGAGAGAGAGACAGAGAGAGAGAGAGAGAGAGAGAGAGAGAGAGAGAGAGAGAGAGAGAGAGAGAGAGAGAGAGAGAGAGAGAGAGGACAAGAGAGGTTTTGGTGTTGAAAATCTGTTCTCCTGATTATGTTGATTCCATCAGTGTTGTGCCCACATGCCCAAATGTTTAAAGTTGAATACATTAAAATGTGTGCAGTTTGTTTTGCAAGATCCTCTCAATATTGCCCATGCTCTATTAGGTAAGTTTATTTCCAACCAATACTTTTCTGTGAAGAGGTACCAATGTGTAACTCAGGCTGGACTTGAAATTTCTGGGATGACCTTATATTACTTAAGTTATAATCCTCCTCCCTCAACCTCAGAATCATAGGGATTACAACATTATGCTGTCCTAGACAGCTAATTAAGTTATTTTAAAGTAATGGCACAACGTCTCTTCTATAGTTTGGAATACTACAAAGATTGTTTTGGAGCTTTTTTCTTTGTTTGTTTCCTGTCACAAATTGTAATTTATTCATTTTTACATCTTTTTATTAGATATTTTCTTCATTTACATTTCAAATGTTATCCCCCAAAGTCCCTTATACCCTTCCCCCTCCCTGCTTCCCAACTCACACACTGCTTCCTGGCCCTGGCATTCCCCTGTTTTGGGGCATATGATCTTCGCAAGATCAAGGGCCTCTCCTCCCATAGATGGCCAACTAGGCCATCCTCTTCTACATATGCAGCTAGAGACACAGTTTTGTGGGGTACTGTCTAGTTCATATTGTTGATCCTCCTATAGGGTTGCTGACTCCTTTTCCTCCTTGGTTGCTTTCTCTAGCTCCTTCATTAGGGGAACTGTGTTCCATCCAATAAATGTCTATGAGCATCCACTTCTGTATTTGCCAGGCACTGGCATAGCCTCACAAGAGAGAGCTATATCAGGGTCCTGTTAGCAAAATCTTGCTGGCATATGCAATATTGTCTGGGTTTGGTAGTTGTATATGGAATGGATCCCCAGGTGGGGCAGTCTATGGATGGTCCTTTCTACTGTCTCAGCTGTGAACTTTTTCTCTGTAACTCCTTCCATGGGTATTTTGGTCCCCATTCTAAGAAGGAACGAAATATCCACATTTTGGTCTTCCTTCTTCTTGTATAATGTAACAGTTTTAAATCAATTAATCCGGAAATAATGAGAATCATTCCATTCTATTGCTACAGAGTGGTGAGATTGTATATAAGAGCTCTTTGTTACAAATCTTGAAAAAATAGTTGGTGATGATTTATAAACTGTGTCAGTAAAAATGAAAAATCACATGAAAGTTTAAGACAGGTTCCCTGTGACTCTTGATCTTTTCATTTTCCCAGCCTCATTCACTGTGACACTGACAGAGTTGCAACATTTACACACAATGGTGAAACTCCCTTGTCTGTTACAGGGAGGGTCCCTTTTTACAAACAATCCAGCTCTTTCAAAATAATGTCAAATAGAAAACACACTTACACAAACAAAAAATGCTTCTTTTAACTGCATCCATCTAAATGCTCTAAGTCGACATTAGCATAAAAAGTTTATAAGTACACTCTTACTAAAAACTTCCATGTTCTGTCAGCAATAAAGTTGAAGACTCAGATTATCCTGTAGACCAAAACAATCAAAATTCTCAAGGGTACTGATTTGTAATTCTGTCCCTAGCAGGCAGTAGGAGTGCCAAAGAGAACTTTCCTTCTAGAAATTATAAGATTCTCCTAATGCAAATATCGATTTCTGAGTTTTCATGTCACTACATGAAGTAAGGAACCCCAAAATGATTAACCGAAAGATCACAAACATCTTAAGCTGCTGGATGTTCTTCAAAGCTTCAGAGAAGAAATAATAGATAATAATGCAATTCTGTACTCATGGTATTCCTCTGCTACATACCTGTGTCCCGTGAGGAATCTAAAACAGTCTTTGTTTTACTGTCCCATCTGTCCTGTTCTCTTTTGATATATTCCAGAGTTTCATTGCTTGGCCTACAATCTATAGACTTATTTGTCAACATTTCTTCCTTTAAGTTGAAAGCCCTTTGCATGTTGCTGCAGTTATGGTGGTGGTTTAGAGTTTCATTGATTTCTTGTTTGTGTTGATTATACTGAAAAACTAAATTAATCACAGATATAAAATCTGAATGCTTATAAAAAATACACATCAAAATTTAAGTTAGAGAAAAGGCTTCAGGTGGAGAGCTGACACATATCATTACTTTCATTGGTATTTTAACATTTATAAATTAGCACTTCAATTAACTCACTATAGAAACAGATACTTCAATTTTTCTCTAAGTTAAGTTTACTGTAAAATAAATGAGAAAGTTGGAATAAAATTATGGTGGAAGTAACTTCCATTCACTTCAACTTTACAGCACAAATTTACAGATAAATACCTAAGTAAAATATTCAGTGAATACTTAACACACTATTAAAATATGACCTAAAAACACGTTAAGAAATCTTACAATTCTTCTTGGAGCATATGGAGTATAATATATATCACATGCATTGTTATGTTTCAGCACAGCCTGAAAGTGATTCCCTGTGTTAATATAGAGAAATCCAATTAAGTTTAAGTTTAATGTCTCTGTACAGATGACCTCAGTACATATTGAAGAAATATATATATTAAAAAAAGGAAGTCATCAATTCTTTGCACAGGGGTTTCTCACAAAATGTTTACAGTAGATGCACAATCACCTGAGCTCAAAAAATAGACTAACACCCAGTCCTCAGAAGGAACATGACCAAACGTGACAGAACAGGGAAACTCTTAACAGCCCCAGAGCCAACTGATTACGTATGTTAGAGAACAAAACACTCCACTTTGTGTGTAAAAAACATTATAACACCAAAGATTTTTGACTCATCCCCTGATTTTAGGCAGAACCATGGACAGTGTGTATAACTGCATAGTTCATGTCTAAAGCTGTAGGCAGAAGGAAAAGCAACATATCTTTCAATTACTCACTCTTTACTGCCAACACTGCAACTGTTACAAGAAGAAGGAAACAGAGGATTCCAAGAGCTTTCACAATGAGTTGCCAGGGTGCTGAACACTCTTAAATAAAATAAAAAAAGAGCACATCTCAGTACTAATTATAATATTTTGTAGCATGGAAACAAGGGGAAATTTTGCACAAGTGAATGATACAAACAGACTGAAAATATGCTCTCAATATTTTAGATTTCTACCTAAAATGCACCCATTGTAGAAATCCTATGTGTCTGAATTTCCACAAAATTTTGAACTTATTTCAGGCTTGACCTTGTATTGTGAATCCTCTGGACTCATCCTAGAATAAGCTGGATGGCAGGCATGTATCCTTACCCAGTTCTACATAAATAAAGGAACATTCCATAGGAGGCACGAAGGCATAGATAAAATTTAAGTACAAGATGCCAAACTGGAGTAGGCAGTCCACAAAGAACAATAACTGAGGATGGGGAGGAAGAAAGAGGGATGGATGTTCTTGAGAAGTGGTAGGGAACCACAGCTGCTCTGGACCTGGATACATCCTGATCCTTGAAAGGGCCTATAAGTCAACTATCTCTGCCCATTTATGTGTGTTTTTGCTCTCTGTAATAGTAATATTTTGTTTTATGTAAGGCTTTTGAAATCTGAAGCTCCTGCATTTTTTACCACTACATCAAAGAAGTAAAAGATGTCAGCTTGGAGCACACATGATATAGTGTAAAATGAGTAAAAAAAAAAAATTTAAAAAGTGAGATTTCTGCTTTTCCTTGAAAAATGTTATTTTCTTCGACATTTTCATGAACTATCACTGGGGTTTACTCATTTCCATCCCCACAATCTTGCCATCTCCTCTTTTTTCATCCGAAACTATTTCTAGTAGGAGATTTCTTGTTTTGGTAGACAACTGTTGTTGCCTGTTGCATTAGATACTGGGGATATTTTAACAAGTTCCTTTGAGAGGGGAAAAATTGCAAAAGTTTTCTTGCCTTAGGAATTTGTTTTTGTAGAACATTTGGTGTACTCCCAATCTCTAGTTTTTCTGTTAGATTTAAATTTTTCAAAATTTTTCTTGACTACTATAAATAATAAAAAAACCTCCTAATGGTTTTTCATTTCTTCTTAATTCTCAAGAAATTTTTTTCTTACATATTTCCATTATTCTTCTCTATCCTTTTGATTTCTTTTGTAGCTGGCTAAAACTAAATGTAGAAGTGGGGCCATATATTATTCTTTCTTTTTAAAAATTTAAACATGATTGCTTTTTTATAAAACTTATATTTGAACAATTTTGTACATGACTACCATCCAACTAATACTCTTTTCTTCCCTCCCGTCCTTGTACATAACCAAGCCCTGATGAGATGGATCAATATAGTTTTAGCTAGAAACAAAAAATTTTTCTAATTTTTAAAAGTTTAAAATACATTTTAAAAAATACATGTGATATTAGATACTTTAAACACTTACTTCTGTTGCCAACTTCTCTGGGCCCTTGAGTCTCCTCATGCCTTACTAGTTTCTGCAACCCTGAAGACTTATGAAGTCTCACAGTTGAGTAAGTGACCTCTGGCTCACTCATCGTGGGAGTACAAGAAGTCTGTTCGTTGGTAAAATGGGGATTTCAATGAATTCTAAGAAAAATGTTAAAATGTTCACCTATGGGAACATAACTGGATATGATGATACAGAGAAATTAAAAAGGGTAGAGTCTGACTAACTCACTTAATAATCCAAACACCCTGACATGCACTGATCCCAATTTCCATCACAGATAAGAACTCATTGTAGATTTCTGTTAAGTTAGTTTATCTTTCTAATGGTAATAGCAATTATTTCTAAGAAATATGAAAAAGATTAAAACTTTACTAAATCACTCTACCATTGATACTGTCTGTTTGCTCAAAATATTCAGCACATAAAAACACTAAAAAAATCATTGAAATATGTTTAAACAATCATTTCAAATAAAGACTCGAAATTTTAGGAATAAATAAAAATGTTGTTTTAGAATTATTTATATATTTTGATAATACATGAATATTAATTTTTTCAGTCTTCTTATTTATGCATGACTCTCAAAGTTTCCCAAAGATTAATTGAAGATCAATACTGCAGGTGATCCAAGGCACATAAATATCTATTGGCTTGAAGTCCCAGTCAGCTGAGATGTCCAACCAGTTCAACCAGCCATATTCTACACATTCTTATCCATGGTTGGACCTGGTAAGTGAATTCAACCAGATAAGTTCCTAATGAGTGGGATAAAACAGACTCAGAAAGAAAAATGTGGTATAAACTAACTCATCTGAGACTCTTGGCTCAAAGTTGTCACAAATGTTTTGTAAATTTTAGTAACTGCAGCAAACAGAAATATCATAAATAGACATTGCCAGCTAGGTTGTGAGAGCTACAGAGAGAGGAATAGAGGATACCTAAATGTGAACTTTTAATCTCACATCATTCTATGTACATGCCATGTCACATATAATAAATACACACATGATGTTGCAAGAGGAGTTTATATGAAAATAAATTTTCCCTCAATGCAGTACACATTTGCTAATGCCCATGGATACCATGTGATAGTAGACATCAATTTATTTGTAAATAGTATTTATAACTGACAATACCTTTACATTAATAACTGAGCTGAGGGCCAGCAGATAACAAATACAAGATGCACATGTGAAAACATTCTTATCTAGTTTTTCAATTTATGAAGTTTTTAGAATTGATTCACAATTTGCTTTGACAAACCAAGAATCCTTCCATTACAGAATTATTTTTTCAAAATTCTTATTATTATTGCTCTTCTGCTGGGTGAACTGAGGTGCACATGTCCTGAAGACAATTTTACTAAGTGAATCCTCCCACTCCAGCTTCATGTGAAGTCCAGGGATCAAATAGGTGGTCAGTCATCCTTATGTAGCAAGTGCATTTACACATTGACCCGTTTTACCTGGATCCTATTATTACATCTTTCAGATGGATAATATATAAACATTTGATGCAGTTATAGAGTAATTAACTTCAGAGATCCCTCTACCTTAATTTCTTAGCTCACAAGTCACAGTATACTCCTAAGAAAACAATTAGTGCAGAATAGCAGTTGTCACATGCTGCCAGAGTTAATCTGATCTAACACAACCAAAAGTGCTTCCCCATCAATCCAGCTCTCAAATCACACCCCCTGAAATTCTCTTCAGTATATTTGATCATTTGGTAGGAACAAAAAGGGAGATACTTTTACCTGTGTCTCTACCGGAGTGATGCTGGTGGAGGGAAAATTTGTCTGAAACGTTGGCGTTTTCTGGTTTAGATCTCCTACGAGTTTCAAAATTGAAAGTCGGAACTAAATTTCCACCGGGTGATACTCAACCTCATGATTTTCTGCCCCTCCTCGTCACCAAAGCAAAAAGAGGAAATTGCTTATTGCAATCTGAAACAACATATAGTATTGGATGGACAAAACAAATGTGAATGATTTATATTTGAAGATAGAGAAGATGCACACTGCTGCAGAGAGGGGAAAACATTGTCTTTAGCAAAACAAATAGGAAAAAGAGGGACTGAAGTTCGTAGGCTAATTTTGTCATAGACTGTTTGAAATTTACTCTTATGTTACTATTTTTTTAGTTACTCCTTGATTTTGAATTATACTAATTGCAGCTAAGTATATATTAGGAATTATGCTTTTAAGCACTCACATTTCCACTGCTGAAATCTTCCTTTTTAATTTTCTAGATCTTCAATCATAAATAATATTTCCATTGAATATTAATGTCATTCTGTATGGAGTGTTTTTATACTGATGTTGTCATGGTGCTGAAAATCAAATCTAATACAATGAACATGCTCAGCAAATATTATTTCCCTGAGCTACAGACTCAGGACTTGGTTTTGTTTTGTTCTGGTGTTTTTTTTTTTTTTCGGTTTTGTTTTGTTTTGTTTGTTTGTTGTTGTTGTTTGAGATGTTTTATCTTACTATGTAGCATAGGCTGACATTACACTCACATTCCTCAGTTCTCACTCGTTTCTGTCCTAGAATTATAGCTGTACACCATGACACAAATGTATTCCAGGTTAACAAACAAATAACAAGCATTCAATATATATATATATATATATATATATATATATATATATATATATATATATATATATGTGTGTGTGTGTGTGTGTGTGTGTGTGTGTGTGTGTGTATGTATAAAGATTTTAAAGCCATACATAATTACTAATTTCTTATGTGCAGCATAAATTAATTAGCTAACCCACTACTAATGAATATCCTAGTTTTTGTTGTTGTTAGTTTAAAAACTATATGAGTTATTCTTAGATCAGACTAAGCAAGACATTTTATGCATGAATTTATCTGATTCAAGGTAATATACATTTAAAGAACTCTAATATAGGATATCAGGTAACATCTAGTTTATTTACATTCTTTTGGTAAATAGTGAAAATACAGTTGATTTTTTAGAGAGTACATGAGGTAATGTTTCTTCTATGAGTTTTGCTCATTGGTTTGTGATGAAAATTGTTGGAAAGAAGCTGTTTCAGCAAAGACAGAAAGAAAGTCCAGAGAAGAGAGGACTTTGTAGTTTTGAGGATCTAACAAGTAATTGTCTTACCAGATGCTAGGTTTAGCCCTATAATTAACTTGTGCCAGAACAAGCCTCCTGTCACTGGTAGATAAAAACTTCATAAAAATCTATGAACCTACCAGATCACTACATTCCACCAACATGAAGGCTACAAATGTCCTCAGATGTCCTGTAGAAAAGTTTATCCCATATTGCTGCAACCTCCTCTCTGATGTATCCACCAATGTATGCTGAAATTGGCTGGATTTGTTACTATCTGGGTACTTTAAAACTCCAAAACTTCATGAAACTGCTTCCACATTGGAACATGGAGACATGATCACTCAAAATTGTTCCAGAATATACTTTCATTCCGTATAAGGTGAAAGCTGATTTTTGCATCAATAGCCCTCCATTGAAAGCTCTTGCTATGCACATTACTAGTGAGGCTACACATGCTGAATACTTCAGACACTTCACTGGGATTGAGGATGCAGTTCAGTGTAGGGCCTTGCTTGACATATACAAAGCCTTAATGATATATAATACAATAATGATAATAATAATGATAATGATAATAATAATAAAATGACAATGATAGTAGCAAAAACAATGATAATAATAATTGAATAAAGAGAGGAGGTAAAGGACTATTTGATTTCAATAGTCTGTTGGCATGATAAAAATGTATAAGTCTCTCACTACACTGCACTTTCATTTGATTGTAGTTTTTTTG